>NW_015174280.1:1155282-1166685 GCF_001447785.1 Gekko japonicus | reverse complement strand
GGTACAAGACACGTTCCTCAGCAGGAAAAGGAAGTATGCATTCAGCCACCATGGCTGGAGCCCCTCTGGGAAGGAGCACATGGGTGATATCACTGCAAACAACCCCACTCCATTATTTTCCCGCAACGGCAGAGATTTATTTTGGGGAGCAGAGATCCTCATCTAGCCTGTCCACTTTTTAAGCTCCTGGCACATGCTGGGGGACTCACTTGTCTAGGATACATCTGGCTACTTACTGTTAAGGGGGAATTAATGAAAGGTCAAAGAGGACTAATAATCCAGCTGATGTACAAGAGGCTGAAAAAGTGGAGCGCAGCAATGCAATTAGTGCAAGAAGCCGTAGCAGTTGGCAGAAGGCAGAGAGTGAGGGCTTGGAAGCGGAGAGCAATTTCAGCCACTCTTAAGAAGAGAAGTGCTCAGAACATTGCAGAGATAAAAGATGACAAAGAAGAAGAGGGTCTTTGACAGCTGCATTGGACGGATCTGCAGGGACAAAGGCTGGAACGGGGTCTGCTTTCCACAACAGACCCCAAAGACGTGGCTAGCTCTATGCAGGCAAGTGTCATAGGTCAGCCAGGGCTAAGCAATAGTGAGGACTCCTCAGGAGAAGAGGAGCCCTGTGTAGCCAGCTCTGAGTCAGCAGAAGCCAGCAATAAGGAAGATGAGTTGCAGGCTTGTCAGGATTCACAGCCAACAACTAGTGCAGAGCCACCAAGACCCTCCAGCCCCGATTCAACAGGAAAAACTCAGTTGGTCATTTCCAGCCCTTCAGTATCACCCACACCCTTAGAGCACGACAGACAGGCTAGAAATAGAACTACGGGAAAGACGAAAAAATGCATGCCTCCTGGCCTGACATCAGCTGCTTGCTGATAGCAAAGATGAGTAGTTGCAGGATTACTCCCGAGCAGCTGGCTGAAAGCGTGACCCTGAAGCATACAGCTATAAAAACCAGCCAAGGGAGGCTGTTAGGTGTGGATGCAACACAAACGATAGATACTCAACCACCGACTCTGCCTTGCCTGATTTGGACTGAACAACTCTGCCTTGCCTGACGTCTGGCACCTGATTCTCTGAGCCTGCTAGTCAGTACAGAAAAAGGCACCCCCCCCCCCCAGCAACTCCCTTACGCTAGTGTGATGCAGTGGTCAGAATGTCAGCCTAGGATCTGGGACAGCAAGGTTTAAATCCCACTCTGCCATGGAAGCTCTTTGGGTGAGCCTAACCCACCTCACACGGTGGTGGTTGTGAGAGTAAAATGGATGAAAAGATAGTGATGTAGGCTGCTTTGGGTCCCCAATGGGGGGAGTAAGATGGGGTGTAAAAATGAAGGAAATAAATAAAACACATCCAGACACAGCCTGTTTGTTTCAGAAGTGCAGGTTAAGCCGAAAGGGTATGACTAGCCCAAGGTCACCCCATGGCTGAGCAAGACTCAAACTCAGGCCTTTTAGCTGCTATTTCAAGCTTCTGTCCACTACACCACACTGCTTCTCTGCTATACTGACTGAGGTTATCCAAAAGCAGCACAGAGGTGGCGCTTCACCCCTCAACAAATGCCCCGGAAGCCTCAGGATTTGCTTTCAAGAAGAGAGAAAATATGAAAGGAAATGTATATTGCTAGCTTAACAAATCAATCTACTCTTGATTTTTTTTAAAGTACTTTATTGGCACACAGTTGTTCTGACCCATGTATAACACAGCAAGATTGGTCACAAGTATAGAGTAGACGAAGAGGAGGAGGATTTATACCCCACTCTTCAGTCGGAGTCCCAGAGTGGCTTACGATGGCCTTCCCTTCCTCTCCCCACAACAGACACCCTGTGAGGTAGGTGGGGCTGAGAGAGCTCTGAGAGAACTGCTCTGGAGAGAACAGCTCTGAGAGAACTGTGACTGGCTGCATGCAGAGGGGTGCTCAGTAAGTTTATTATTAAGAACAGTCATAAGACCAGCAAAATGAACCGAAATATTAAACACAGAATCTACAACATAAGAACCTTACAAGCTTAATTACTAAAATACCACACCGGTCAATTCCGTCATTAATGGCTCGAGTTACAGTACATTCTGCGCTTTTTAATTACCAAGTAACAATATTTAGCAACATTGCGCGTGACAGAATCATAAGTATCAGCCAGTAAGAACTTCATCAAGCATTCCTCGGCATATGTAAGATAATTAGCCAGGGGTTTAAAATGTGCGAGAAGGGGTATCAACAGCTGCTGTCTCTCTTCATCATACATAGGACACTGAAGTAATATATGGGTGGCCGACTCCACCTGTTCTAACAGACAGGAGCAGATTCTCTGGTGCATGGGAGTCCGGGTATATCTACCATAAAGTACTGCTGAGGGTAACACATCGAGCCGTGCTCTAGTAAATGCCCATCTATGGTTAAGGTTTTTTATAAGTCCAAGGTAAGATGCGGCATTTAAACTTGGTCCCTGCTTTAATCTCTTATAATAGGAAGGCAGGGCTGCATAATCGTTTTGTGCTTCAATATCCTTAAGTCGTTGGTATATTACATTCTTTGCATACTGCAGGCCTCCCTCTAGCAGATTTTCAGGATCTAACCCAATTAGTTTCAATTTATCTACTACTCTAAGAGCCCATTGGGGATATGGTGTTGATGCCAAAAGATCAGGAATAAGTCCCACTGGATTCAAATGGGACTTAACCCAATAATTACTCCTCTGAATCCAAATATTCAGTGTAACAGTAGATAAACCTGCTTCTTGTCTTAAACTCAAATTTGCAGTACCTTTTGGGACGTTGAAGAGTGCTCTAAGGAATTTCGATTGTACTACCTCTAGATCTTTAAATTTACTCTCTGCTAGTATTTGTGTTCCATATATCATTTGTGGGAGAACTTTGCTCAAGAATAATTTAAGAGCAGCCGGGACATATTGGGCTCCCTCTTTCCTAAAGAAGCGCAATATAGCATTTGCGCTCTTTTGTGCTGAACATGCAGCATTTTGGAGATGTCTAGAAGCCTTTCCATTAAATGAGAAGGTTAGTCCCAAATATTTAAAAATTTTAACTTGATCTACCCGTACCCCGTCCATTGACCATTTCATTTCTTTGTATTTTTTATGGAAACGCATGATCTTTGTCTTTGAGTAATTTACAGTAAGAGACTCTTTTTGGCATTGTGCACTAAATTTTTCTAACGCCCTTTTTAGACCTCCTCTAGTACGTGAAAGAAGCACCGTGTCATCTGCATACATTAACACAGGGATTTTTTTTCCCATGCCCAAGGTGGGTGCTGAGATATCAATTTCATGCAAGCAAGTTATCAAACAATTAACATACAAATTAAATAAAAAGGGGGCAAGAAGGCAACCCTGTCTGACACCTTTTTGGGCTTGAATAGGTCTTGATAGCTTACCATCGGCAGTATAGCGTATTTGTAAGGATGTATTTTTATATAAATTGGATATCAGCAACAGTAATCTCTTGTCTATAGTTGACTGCTCCAATTTAGCCCATAGCCTTTCCCTCACAACCGAGTCAAACGCCGCTTTCAGATCGATAAATGCAGCGTATAGGACTCCCTTATGGATATGCGTGTATTTTTGTACTAAATAATCAAGGACCAAACAGTGATCTAAGGTAGAACGGCCTTTTATAAACCCCCCCTGTTCAATTTTAAGTATTTTTTCCTGTTCTAACCAACTGCATAGTTTCATACACAAATGTTTGGTGTAAAGTTTGCATATAATGTTAATCAAGCTAATGGGTCTATAATTATTAGGATCTGTTCTGTTGTTTTTCTTAAATATCGGAATTATTATAGCCAACCCCCATCCCTCTGGGATATGTCCTGTCTGATCAATATATGTGAAGAGGTTGGCCAAAATCGGGGTCCACCAGGTTGAGTTAGCTTTCAATAGTTCTGCTGTAATATAATCACTACCTGGGGCTTTTCCACTTTTGAGGTTTATAATATAAGATTCCACCTCCTTGGTTGACACAGGCTCCCAGGTTGGGTAGTTGCTCAACTCTCTCAGTGGGAGGGATTCCCCATTCCCTCCTTTGAATAATTCTTCATAATGATTTTCCCATATTCTTGCAGGAATTATATACTCCCTGTTGGCATTACCTACTTTCTCAACACCTGCAACTATTTTCCAGAATTGCCTATGATCCTTTTTCTTAGCTGCCTCTATTAGTGTATTCCATCTAAGCTTTCTAGCCAGATTTTTCTTACTTCTCAGGAGGTATTTATAGGCCTTCTTTTTTGCTTGTACTTCTAGTTTGTTATCAATCACTGGGACTTTGTGAAATTCTTTAAGGCTCCTAATAAGTCTCTGTTTTGCCTGCACACAGTCCTTATCAAACCAGCTTTTATTATTGGGACGCCCCAACTGGGAGTTATTAATTTCATGTGATAGAATTGAGGATAAATGGGCCGTTAGCTGTGCATAGATATTAAGAATAGGGGCCTCACAATTAGAGCCCTCCTTCATCACCGGAGATGATAGTTTTCTATAAGTATCCTTCCCTATTTCAGATATTGTCCATGCTAAAAATTTGTCATTCAACTTGGGACACCAATTAGATTTCCGCCTGCTTGTTATATTATCCGCTTTCAAGAAGGTTCCATGTACTTTGTGAAGGGGGACAGCCCCCACGTTCCAGCTTAAATTGAGCGGCAGATGGTCACTCTCAACTCGCTCTTCAATATATAGACAGCTTACCCTTTCAAACATATCATTGGTGGTTATCAAATAGTCTATAGTGGAATGTCTGTTACTGGACCAGTAGGTGTATTGCCCCGGACAATCACCTTGAGTTACTCCATTTAAGATCTTAAGATTCAGTTTGTGGGTCAGCTGGGCTAAACAAAGCCCTGCATAATTCACAACAACATCCAGTGAACATCGATCATTTAACCCATCCACAACCTCCCCACCCCTTGATTCGATCCCATACTTATCAAATAGAATCTCATCATTTGCTCCCATCCTTGCATTCAAATCCCCTCCCATAATTAACTCAGCATTGGGATATGTCTGCAAACAGTGGGCAATGTTACCTTCCATCAGGTTCCAAGTTTTTCTTATTTGGGCCTTTAATCGCTGTGGTGCTAGATAACAATTTACACACACCACAGTATATCTAGAGCAGCTTAGGTGGATTGCAATAGCTGCCTCATTTGGTAGATAAATTCTTTTAGCCTCCACATTTAATGCAGTGGATATAAAGATTGCCAGGCCGCCTGAGGGTCTCCCTCCCTTATTACTTGGCGTCGCTGGTATATGGAAAGCGCTGTACCCAGATATATCAAAATCTTCCAACATCCAGGTTTCCTGCAAAAAAATAACTTCAAATTGACACAAGTAATCTAGAAACCCCTTATCATATACTTTAGCTGACCATCCTGCTATATTCCAGCATAGAAGTTTAATTAATTGTCCCTTTTCCCTCCCCTTTGTAGGTCGTTCTTCTAGTCACTCAAACGAAATGAGGTTCAACTGTCCAGCTTCGTCATCGAAGATGCAGCAATTCCTGTTAGCTTTTGACAGTTTATTTCCATCTGACGCGCCCTTCTTTTCTGGAACATGCTTTATTATTGGGTAGGCATTTTGTACAAGGGTTTTATCGCAAACAGGAGTTGACTGAATATTGTTGGCTATTTGTTTAGGCTCTTTTCTATCCTTTGCAGGACTTTTCGAAGGAGCCTCTATTTCCATTGAAGGGACTTCCATTTCCAATAATATTTTCCTCAGAACATCCAATCTGTTGGTAATAGCCTTCTGTTCTTTTACAGGTAGTGTCTTAAATGATGTAATTAGTTCAATTTCTTCTGTATTTTCAAGATGTTCAGTTTCCATTAGCAATGAGTCTATCAGTGACTTCCTTCTCTCCTGGGATTCATGAGCTTCCATAGGGTCTTTATTCTGTGGCGAAGGTTGATTGAACACAAGCTGAGAACCACACAGGGGAGCAATATTGAGATTATAGAAAACTCTATCTGGAAAAATCCCCACTTGATTTAATCTCCTCTTTTGTCTCATCAGTAGAGCAGGAATTCTTGTTGTTTTAAATATTAGCAGCACTTTTTGTACTTGGGAAGAACTATTAAGGGTCTCTATACTGTTGATGTCTACAAAACTCATTCTTCAGTCGGAGTCCCAGAGTGGCTTACGATGGCCTTCCCTTCCTCTCCCCACAACAGACACCCTGTGAGGTAGGTGGGGCTGAGAGAGCTCTGAGAGAACTGCTCTGGAGAGAACAGCTCTGAGAGAACTGTGACTGGCTGCATGCAGAGGGGTGAGGAATCAAACCCGGTTCTCCAGATAAGAGTCCGCCTCTCTTAACCACTACACCAAACTGACTTTGAATGGGGAGGGATAATAACTCCTTTCCCCTCAATACCTTAATAAGTCGCAACTATTCGATGCCAGCTCTGACTGTGCCAAGAACAGGTGAAGGGAGGGAAGTAAGGCCCTCAGAAGATATTAAAGACAGGCATTTCAGTCACGCAAGAAGCAGTAAAGCCTCTCTGTGCCTCATCAGTGTCTGACTGACAGAAGGCACCCACAAATGATCCGCAGCTGCCAGAAGGCTGCAAGAAGATCATTTTATGCTCTGTGGTTACGGAGCAAAGAGCATCTCTGAACCCGCGGAGAGAAAGCCGGCTGAACAACCTGATGCCTCTTTCGAAAAAGTTATAGATCTGACACGAGGGGGAAAGAAGCAGCATAGAAATATACGCTGGGGGTGGGGGGTGGGCAGTAAAGTAAATGTCCAGCATTTAAAACCCTGGAAAGATCCAGAATCAAAGTGGCAAAAGTGAAGGGCGTCAAAGGTTTAATGGAAATACCAATTTAAGCTGCACTGGAGTTTTTATGTGATAGTGGGGTTGGAGGCAGTCCCTTCTGGCCATTTCCTGGCATGCTCACTTTTCATCTGACAATGGCATTTACATAGCAATCAAAGTGTTTCACATGCCTTACCATAGTAATGCGAACACCACCTTGGCAAGGTAGGCCAGTTTCCCCAAACTGCAGAAGGGGGTGGAGTGGGGATGACAGGCTTCATAAGAGCAACCAGAGAAGTGGAAGCAGAAAAGAGATCCAAACTGGAAGCATTCCAGTAATTTTATTTTTATCTTATTTAGGGAGGTGGTGAGCCTTCACTGGCAGTCTTTAAGCAGCAGCTGGACGAACACTTGTCAGGGATGCTCTAGGCTGATCCTACAAGGAGCAGGGGTTTGGTCTAGATGGCCTGTATGACCCCTTCCAACTCCGTGATTCTATTTAGATACTTATACTTACTTTTTTTCCTCCCTCCTCCACTGAATCCTCACAGCCACCGATCCTGTTAAGAATGATCCGCAGCTGCCAGAAGGCTGCAGGAAGATCATTTTATGCTCTGTGGTTACGGAGCAAAGAGCATCTCTGAACCCGTGGAGAGAAAGCCGGCTGAACAACCTGATGCCTCTTTCGAAAAAGTTATAGATCTGACACGAGGGGGAAAGAAGCAGCATAGAAATATACGCTGGGGGTGGGGGGTGGGCAGTAAAGTAAATGTCCAGCATTTAAAACCCTGGAAAGATCCAGAATCAAAGTGGCAAAAGTGAAGGGCGTCAAAGGTTTAATGGAAATACCAATTTAAGCTGCACTGGAGTTTTTATGTGATAGTGGGGTTGGAGGCAGTCCCTTCTGGCCATTTCCTGGCATGCTCACTTTTCATCTGACAATGGCATTTACATAGCAATCAAAGTGTTTCACATGCCTTACCATAGTAATGCGAACACCACCTTGGCAAGGTAGGCCAGTTTCCCCAAACTGCAGAAGGGGGTGGAGTGGGGATGACAGGCTTCATAAGAGCAACCAGAGAAGTGGAAGCAGAAAAGAGATCCAAACTGGAAGCATTCCAGTAATTTTATTTTTATCTTATTTAGGGAGGTGGTGAGCCTTCACTGGCAGTCTTTAAGCAGCAGCTGGACGAACACTTGTCAGGGATGCTCTAGGCTGATCCTACAAGGAGCAGGGGTTTGGTCTAGATGGCCTGTACGGCCCCTTCCAACTCCGTGATTCTATTTAGATACTTATACTTACTTTTTTCTCCTTCCTCCACTGAATCCTCACAGCCACTGATCCTGTTAAGTAGGTCAGGAGGGTATCAGCCAGTGAGCTTCTATGGCAGAGCGGGGATTCAGACTCAGCTTTCCCAGATCCTAGCCCAAGAAGACTCTGACCACTACACCATACCATCTCTCGTTCTTGCCACCATTATGCTGCACTGGTCTCCTCTCCTCCCCCCCCCCCGATCTGGAGGCTCTTAGGGGGTGTGTTGGGAGGGGCCAAAACATGTAGCCGCCAGCAGCCCTCTTTGCCTAGCTCTTTGCCAAACCCTTGGGCCACACCCACAGACCATGGAAACCCAACTGATCAATCAAGTGTTGTGCTTATGACAGAGTTTCACAGATCCCAGGTGCCAGGTCGCCACGGTGCCTAGAAATGTCATTGTGGCACCTAGGGTTTTCAGCAATGAGTTTATTTTAGCAATTCAAAATGCAAACACTAATTGTTAGAGCCAACCAGCTTTTCCACTGGTTAAAAAAAATGAAGGCAGGGGTCCCCCTTTGACCACTAAAAAGGCTATGTTTGGGACCACAGGACTTGCATGGATAAAAACCACTTGGAATGGGGGATGTAATAAGGAGGGGAACTGGCCAAGATTGGGGGGAGGGGAGAACTGGGTGGATTCAACCCAAATTTGATTTATTATTTTTACATCAGAATATTTTGCTGTAGGCTATAAAAACAAATGGGCATGAAGTCCTTATAATTTCTTCTTTATATATAAACTTAATTTTAAACTATTCAGTGGTGGCAGTGGAAGAATTCGTTTCTTAACCACCTGCTTTCTATAGTGCTTCTGATATTCACTTAAATGGAGCTTTTAAAAAACAAACAGTGGAACTGTGAGAAATTGGGGAGAAGTTATCGCTCAGGTGGGAGGTTAGCTTTTCATTGTGGTAACAGCGTGGGTAACCTCTGTATTTATTGATTCACTGCAACACTTTTGTCAAAGCTTTAATACCATTTCAAAAAAAAACAGTGAAGATACTTGCCTTAGGTGTTGTGGTAGCAATAATCAGAAAATGTGCTCATTAAAAATGAAAACTGAGAGAGACGCCTAAATATTGAGTCTGGCTCCTAGAACCAAAGAAAAGACCTCGCTTGTCAAGACCTGGTGTAGGTTCCTCCAGGGGTGGCAGCTTTCAAATGCCACCATCCAGTTCCTAACAGGAAAAACTCCAGGCCTGAAAGCAAAGGTGAATGCTGGGAACTCACTCTGAACTGCATAAGACCCCCTCCCCCCTTAGAGGAGACCAGAGCTGGACAGGCCGAGACAAAACCCTGTGGGCACTATACGGGCCAGTGGGCATATTTCTCATTTATTTCCCTGAAACTTGCTTCAAAGAGGTTCCAGACTTTTTAAGCCTTGCTTCTCTTTGTATTCCAGTGACCTCATGGCAGTCTGTGGAGCTCAATGGCTTAAGAGCTAGGAAGGTGTTGTGCCAGTGTGAAAGTTGTGTCTGTTGAGACCGCCAGAGAAGTGTAGCGGTTATGCTAAAAGAGCTAGAACTTCTGGCTGCCAGACAATATTAGGATCTCCTGGCTATACTACACATGGAGATGGAGGAGGAGGAGGAGGAGGAGAAGGAGAAGAAGGAGGAGAAGAAGGAGGAGAAGAAGGAGAATACAGTGTTAGACCAGGATCTGGGATACTCAGGTTCAAATCCCACCTCTACGATGGAAGCTCATTGAGTGACCTTGGGCCAGTCACACAATCTCAGCCTAGTCTACCTCAGAGGGCTGTTGTGATGTTCAAATGAAGATAATAATGTAAGCTGTGTTGGGTCCGCCTTGGGGAGAAAAGATGAAGTAAACACAGGGCTATTTTTTGGCAGGAACGCACAGGAACGGAGTTCTGGCTGGCTCCCGAGTTGGCCACACCCAGCAGGAACTCATTAGCATAATAGGCCACACCCAACAGCAGAAACTCATTAGAATTGGCTACATTAGGGGTGTGTGGCCTAACATGCAAAGGAGTTCCTGCTACAAAAAAACCCTCTGGGTTTTGACAACAAAGTAAATAGAATAAGAAGCAAAAGGTGGGTGTGGCTGGATGACCACACTTCTGGTAGCATGGGGGTGCGGCCTAATAGGCTAATGTGCTGTGCTGTCAAGGGTGTGGCCTAATATGCTAATGAGTGTCTGCTGTTGGGTGTGGCCTATTATGCTAATGAGTTCTTGCTGGGCTTTTTCTACAAAAAAAGGCCCTGAGTAAACATATTAATAATAAATTGAGGTTCTGTGAACATAGAAGCCCAGCCCATGTTTGGCCTCTGGTAGAAGTTCCTGAGCAGGTCTTTGGAAAACTACTGTTCTCTCAACCTTTGTGCCCTCCTCCCAAATACAGAGATAATACTGGAGAGGACATGAGGGAGAACTAGGGTCATGCAGTGTTGGAGAAATGTACAATGTCTGGAGTCTGCACTAGGTGTGTGCAATCTTTTTTAAACCAATATGTTTCCATTCAGGTCTATTGGACCCGGGGGGAAATTCGGGATTTCAAAAAAAACCAACCATATCCCAATACTGGTATGGTATTCGGATCCAGGATTTTTCAGAAATCCTGAATTTTTTCAGATCCAATAGACCTGAGAAGAAAAATACCAGTTTTTTTAAAAAGGCCAGGCAAATCCAGTGCAAAGCTGAGCCTGCGGGGAGCAATCTGCTCCTCATGGGCACAGCCGATCTTGGTTGGACTTGCTTCTCATAAGAACATAAGAGACGCCAGTGTTGGATCAGGCCAATGGCCCATCCAGTCCAACACTCTGTCACACAGTGGCCAAAAATACCAGGTGCCATCAGGAGGTCCAGCAGTGGGGCCAGGGCACGAGAAGCCCTCCCACTGTTTGCCCTCTCCAAGCACCAAGAATACAGAGCATCACTTGCCCCAGACTGAGAGTTCCTATCTATACCTTCTGGCTAATAGCCACTGATGGACCTCTGCTCCGTATGTTTATCCAGTTGTCTCTTGAAGCCATGCAAGCTTGTAGCCGCCCCCACCTCCTGTGGCAGCGAATTCCATGAATAAGTACTTTTATCTGTTCTAACCCGACTGCTCAGCGATTTCATTGAGTGCCCATGAGTTCTTGTATTGTGAGAAAGGGATAAAAGTACTTCTTTCTCTACCTGCTCTATCCCATGCATAATCTTCTAAACCTCTATCATGTCGCCCCCTCAGTTGTCATTTCTCCAAGCTAAAGAGCCCCAAACGCTTTAACTTTTCTTCATAAGGAAAGTGTTTCATCCCTTTTATCATTCTAGTTGCCCTTTTCTGCATTTTCCCCAATGCTATAATATCCTTTCTGAG
>NW_015174280.1:1134129-1155218 GCF_001447785.1 Gekko japonicus | reverse complement strand
TCAATCTCCTTTAGCCCACAAGAACATAACCTATCCGGGAATGGTATTTTTTTAAATCTCCCATAAACACAGCTGAGGGGAGCACATTAAAACAGGCCAGCGTGAATACCCTTCTAATATAGGGATCAATCAGACAGGAAAAATACTCTGGCAGCGGCCCATTAAGAAAAATCCCCCAATAAATGGGAGAGCAATGCCCAGTAGCAAGGCTTCTAAGTTCTTGCATTTCTATATCACTTTTGGCATGTTAATCACTCTTTGGGTGAAGAAGTACTTCCTGCAGTCCTGTTTATTGGTTAAGTGCGCAGACTCTAGTCTGGGAGAACCGAGTTTGATTCCCCACTCCTACACTTGCACCTGCTGGATGACCTTGGGCAAGCCATAGTTCTGGTACAGAAAAAAAGAGCAGTTTCTGTCAAGAGCTCTCTCAGCCCCACCTACCTCACAGGGTGTCTGTGGTGGGGAGGGGAAGGGAAAGGAGTTTGTAAGCCACTCTGAGACACCTTTGGGTAGTGAAGGACAGGGTATAAATCCAATCTCTTCTTCTTCTACACTGAGGCATAAGAAAAAAGGAGACTAAAGCTGAAGAGAAAAGTAATTGGAACTAAGGAAAGAAAGACACCTGAGAGAACTTTCCCAATGGAAAAATGATGGCTGTCAGAAGATAGCTGAGAGGGAAGGCACTGGGGCTCCCTCCCCCCTTCAAGGCACACTTTGCCTCAAGAGAGATGGGGGGGGGGGTTTGGAATCGGAACACTGATTTCTCGGCTAGAGTTCCTGAACCTTTCAGAGTTGCTTCTGCCCCTTGCAGAACCCCTATCTGGGGCTGTCCGAAGACTGCAGACAACACCAGGTTCTTCTCCACAGCTTATTTATGTGACACTGCTGTTATATGACATGCCAATAGTATTTAATTATTTAAGCTTATATCCCGCCACATCCCACAAGTGGGCTCAGGGTGGCTCACCACATACAAAATAAAAATAAACAAATAATCAAAACCAGATTTAAAACAATCGGACCAAGATGGCAAGTTAAACAAAGACAACAACTCCACAGCAGTCCGTAGTGCCTCCTGCAAGTGTTGGGTTATTCTTTTAATTTTTAAAGTGAATCAGCAGAGTAAATCAGCAGAGTATTAAAGAGGCAGAGTCCATGATGTGTTTAAATATAAAAGTTTACTGAAACCTAGCATGGGGGAAAGGTACATGGGATGTAAAATAACAAAGAGCTAATATTCCTACATCCTTACAGCTAGACAGAACATGGCAGAATAGAGCGAAGACTAACTTCTTCTTGCTCAGGACAAAGAGCCATAAAATGCTAATACTTGGCACTGTGGTCTCCAATGAGAACAACAAACTAGATCTGAAGTTGCCGGGCTTTCTAACTCTCTAAACAGATTGGATACAAACAAACATCATAAACCCAGTAAATACTGAACAGTGTTTTAACTTGTAACACCCAACAGCAAGGATGCTAGTCAGATAATAAGTTACTGCAGGCTTACTGTGAGAGCAGGAGAGGCCAAGATGGTTGAATGTCTGCTGCCTCAGGCAAAGGCCTTTCGTAAGTCACACAGGGCCCTGATCTCAGATGGGAGCGTGTTCCACCAGGCTGGGGCCAGGGCAGAAAAGGCCTTTACTACTGGCCTTTACTGAGACAACACATTTGAAGTGCTTTGAGTCTTCTAAAGCACTACCATTAATCCATTTACATCCCACACCCCTTTTGAAGATCACTGGAGATAAAGAACCCCCCACACACACACCCGCTTCCCATGCCTCTGCAAAAAAAGATAAGAGGGTGACTTACTGGCTAATTCCTTCAAAGGAAGCTTCCCTGGTCACACTCCCACTGTCGGTGTTCACTCCTCTCTGGACAGAGAAACATTCTATTACCCCCAGCTCAAAGCACAGCTGTTTCAAACTTAAACTTTTAAAAGAAAAGCATATCTTCACATAAACCGTCAAGGGGGCATGCTTATGAAATGAATTGCAACACAACAGAAGAGGGGAACTGATATAAACCCTGGAGGTCCATTCCAACCCCACAATTCTATGGTATTTGGTACCAGAAAAAAGCTGATGGGTCATTATTCTCCTTTCTTGTATACACCACAACTATATAGCCTGCCAGTTGATAATAAAACTTCATGAGAGCTGGCAGTGAGCCCTCACCCCTTTCCGAAACCCTTCCACTGCAGTAAACCTGTCTGCCTTTAACAAGGTTCTCTGTTACAGGGAGAGGAGATGCAACTTATGTATAACAGGAGAGAAACGTGGCATCCCATCAACTGAACTATCGTGAACTATCGTGCCGCTGCTGTGCTGAGCTATTACTTCAAATGGATTATCTTGTCCGCACAGGAAAACCCAAACCACGAATGACTGTACAACATGCAACAATATGGGTTAGCTTAAAGAGACAGCTCCAGAGCGCTCTCCACTGGTTCCCTCACCCATCTTAGAGAAGCGACTCACATTCTAAGGAGAAAGAGAGCTTTTTTTGGTGGCGTTCTCCTTCTTATTACTGCTGTCTCCCTATTTCTGTCCCCTTCTCACTAGATCACTCCTACTTTGTCTCCTTCTGCATTTCTTCAGGAAATCTCCTTCTTGGTGAGCCGCCTTAAGGGACAGAAACTCATCAGGATTGCATAAATTGCCAACAGCTGCCCCAAGGCCTTGAGACAGGGTGGAATATGAATTGGAATAACAAATTAATAGAACTTTATAGGCCCAAGGTGTTACTGTACTATCTGAGGGGACAAGGAACCCAGCCTATACCACAGGAAGCACTTCTGGCCAACATAATCAGTTGTCCTCTAATAAGACAGAGCCAAGGAAGCAGAGAGACCACACTAGGAGTCAGAAGTGTGACCAGAAAGGCCCATGTCCTCTTTTGTTTACAGTGGAGGTGATGGAAAGCCAGGGGATGGAAGCTGTGCTCCAGGGAAAATGGAGGACAAGGGCAGATCCACCTATACTGCCATCGGTTCTCAGTGAGAGCACAGGACGCAGAACCAGATAAGCCCAACCTCAGGAAACAAGACGAGGCTGTCCCGGTTATCCAGTCAGCTGTCCAGAACCGCCAAGGGACCCTAGCTCTTACTCCGGATCTTCTTTTAAGAACATCTTGTTGCACACAAAGTACCTGACAATTCCTTGGTGGCTCTGAACTCTCACAACAATCCTGTTAGGTGAGGCTAAAAGAAGGGTGGAGCTGCTGAAAAACACCCCAGATAACTTCATGGATGGTCCAGGAATTTGAGCTTGGGGCCCTCTTTCTCTCTCTTAACTCTCAATCTGGGCAGGTTTGGGCAAGTCGCATTCCCTCAGCACTGGACTGGCCAAGTATCTTCTAACCCTAAGCATTAACTCAGCTCAACAGGCTGAGCTGCTTTGGGGGTTAAAGTGAGCATCCGGTCTGTGAACTTTTAGATATTTATACCCTTCTGTTCTCCCCAATGGGGATCCAAAGCCATTTACATCATTAAAGCCTTTCCACCATTTCCCCCTCACTACAACCACCATGTGAGATAAGTTATAGGATGAACTTGCTCCATTCATTGTGACATCTCAGTCAATGGGCAATGAGCATTGATCTAATGTAGGAAAGCAGGAGAAATTACTGCAAAAAACCCTGGCAGACACATCTTTTATTGTAAAGCAGCAACAAAAATCAGATTATAGCATTTACAAAAATGCACCAATCAAAAATAACCAAAACCTCTCATTTGTCAATCTTACTCATTAACTAAGAATGCAACAATACAACTTACCAGGGTGAGAAGAACAGAAGGGTTCTTTGACGCCAAGACAGTGGCTATCTGTAAAATAAAAACCACAGATATCATTGGCACAAGGGGAGGCCCAGCGAAATAGACACTGGCATTTCGGGAGGATGTCCATATCTTATGCGAGTCTAGGGTTGCCAGCCCCCAGGCCCGGGTGGGGGTTCCTCTGCTTCTGGGGGAAGCCCCACCCCCAAGCCACAGTCAACCCCTCCCTCCCCTCCTGCAGAGATTTAAAGGGTTTTGGCTGATCAGCAGCGAGCATGTGGCCCGCCAATCAGCTGGAGGGCCCTTTAAATCTTTCATCAGGGAAGGAGAGGGGATGTCGCCGGCCACAGCTCTGCTTGCAAAAAGACTCCTGAAAAAGACTCACCCGTGGAATGCTCCCCAAATCCACCCGCCAGAGCAACAAGGGAACCTCATTCACACACTGTTTGCACTGAACAAAATTGACTTACTGCTGTCACATGTCTCTGTTGTCTGCACCCCTGTGTATCAATAACCTCCCTGGGATCCCCAGGCCTAAAATGCCACCATGGGGGGAGTTGTTTTTAACTTCTAAGCACTCACAATGTTAATCAACATTATTAACACTGCAACACTTGAGTTAATGGATATGGTGGTCCCATTTCAACAGATGGAAGCCCAAGTTCTTACAGCCCATACCCACAGAAAGTTCCTTCCCCACCCCCACCCCTCATTTATCGTAGGTTCTTCCTCCAATCAACTTTATCTGATTTGGGGGAGGAAAGGTTTGCAAAAATTGATATTTTACTGGTAATCAACACATTCTGTGTTTTAATGCAGCACTTCATTGGTCTCTCCCAAAACAGAATAGGTGCCGCAACAGAGTGTTGAAAGCAGCCTTGGACATAGCAAGCAAATATAAACATTTGTTCCAATTCAGCAAAGGTTCCTACGCATTCAGAGCCTTAGTTGAAGACTGCTCCAATTGCCTGTGAACACTCTGCTGGTACTAATGCATGTGTGATCTTTGACACACAACCTTCACTTTGAAGAACTCACAATTTAATATTTTAGAAAAACACCCGAAGTTGTGAGATTGACGAGAGGGAAGAGTAGGTAATCGACCATCCACAAAAAAGGGATGTGAGAACACAGAAGCCTTGCTGGGTCTGACCAGTGATCCATCTAGTCCAGCAACCTGTTCCATACAGTGGCCAACCAGCTGCCCTGGAGGGCCAACCAACAGGGCACAGGGATCAAGACACTTCCCCTGAGGTTGCCTCCTAGCACTGGCTTTCAGAAGTTTGCTGCCTCCAATCGTGGTGGCTCCCTCCAGTCGCCATAGCTAGTGGCCACTGATGGACCTCTCCTCCATGAAACTGTCTTACCCCTTTTTAAAGCCATCAGTGCTTACAGGCACAACTACCTCCACTGCTGTTGAATCCCACAGTTTAATTCTTCATTGAGAAAAGAAGTTTTTCCCTGGCATGAAAGTTGTGAGCGAGTGATTTGGCTACTGCATCAATTAGTTTGCTCTGGAGCCATCCTTCCTGAGCAAAGGCAAACGTGTGAGCTAGAGGCTAAAAAACTTTGAGCTAGCTCACACTAACTCAGCTTAGAGGGAACACTGCTCACGGGCACACCTACCTCCACTGCTGTTGAATCCCACAGTGTAATTCTTCATTGAGAAAAGAAGTATTTCTTTTTGTCAGCCCCGTACCTATAGCCCATCAACTTCACTGGGTGCCCCCGAGTTCCAGTACGCACCCTACGGAAATAATTACCTGGCCTTGGCTTCTGGAACATACAAGAGGGTGCACGTCTCCAACCCCACACCCACACAGATCAAGTGCAGAAACCTCCTAAGCTCTGCATTTGTTGACAGCCCTTCTCCTGACAAATTGTCAATATATGTGTGTGATACGAAGCAACAAAGCAAGCGGCAGTTTTCAGGGCAGGAATCACTTGTCATCCGCTCTCGCAGATAAGAAGCCCTTAACTAGCACTTCTGTATTCGACGCATAAAGCCCGATAACAAGAAAACCACGATTCCAATCCAGATATGTCAAGCAGAAAACCCCCTTTCCCAGAGACTGCGGACGGAATGAATAGAGTAGCACAAGCGCTATTTCACAGGTATAGTCATCTCCAGAAACAAGCTATATTTTGAAGGGTAGGCAAAACAAAACAAAAGATGAGACCGCTTTAGAGCAGGACAACGAAGCGGGAGCCTGAAGGAAAGAAAAAACATTTAAAATAAACCCTTAATTTTCATATTGCTCTCACAATGGCAAGACACAAGGGGGGGGGGACACAAATGAAACCCAGAAATCTTTTTAAAATACAGATGTAGCTAACTAGATATGAGTACAAGTATTAATGACAGCAGCCATGAAATTAAAAGACGCCTGCTCCTTGGGAGGAAAGCGATGGCGAACCTCAGCAGCATGATAAAAAGTAGAGACATCACCCTGCCAACAAAAGTCGGCATGGTCAAAGCAATGGTATTCCCAGTAGTCATGTATGGCTGCGAGAGTTGGACTATAAGGAAGGCCGAGCGCTGAAGAACAGATTCTTTTGAACTATGGTGCTGGAGAAGACTCTTGAGAGTCCCTTGGACTGCAAAAAGATCAAATCAGTCAATCCTAAAAGAAATCAACCCTGACTGTTCCCTGGAAGGCCAGATAATGAAACTGAAGCTCAAATACTTTGGCCACCAAATGAGAAGGGAGCACTCACTGGAGAAGACCCTGATGCTGGGAAAGATTGAAGGTCAAAGAAGACGGGGACGGCAAAGGATGAGATGGTTGGACAGTGTCATCGACGCAACGAACATGAAATTGAGCCAACTTCAGAGGACGGCGGAAGACCGGAAGGCCTGGCGGGAGCTGGTCCATGGGGTCGCGAAGAGTCGGACTCGACTGTGCGACTGAACAACAACAACAAAAATTAATGACGCTCATTTATACAGAGGCTCAGAGCGCTTCAGATACTCAAGCAAACCTGGCAATCTCCATCTTGCCGCTGAAGGCTTCAAAGCCAGTGTGGCGCAGCAGTCGGAGCACTGGCTCACCCGTGTGGCGCCACAGGTAGAGCACAGGACTACAGGCCAAAAGAGATGGGTTCAAATCCCCCCCCTCCCGTGTCATGTAGCTCACTGGTCAGCCTTAAGTTACTCTCTTCCCAGCTAAACCACCGCACGGCATCACTGAGAAGATAAAATGGAGGTGTGGGGCAACTGCACAGGCTGCCTTGAGCGCCTCAGAGGAAGGACAGAATAAAATAATAATAATAAATGAATACATCACAGATTAACTAGCGGCTTCAGCATGGCTACCTCAGGAGGCCATGGCAGAGACAATTCCCTGGTTCATGTATGCAGCTACTACAAGAAACAAGATCAAAACGGGGTGGGGTGTGGGGGAGGATCCAAACTGTTTTCCACAAGCATAAGGGCAACACACCAGGAAATTCTCTTCCCTTCCCGACTACCTTAAGAAGCCTGAAATCCTGGTTCCAGGGGTGAGGGGACCCCCAAGAAGAGGATGTGGGGGGAGGCATTTCAGGCGGCTGTGAGGGAGTCCAAATGGGGAAAGCCACGTTCCATGGGCAGAAGCAGGAGCCTGGATTAGAGCCTATTGTGATGGTTCAACACAAAACTTGTGAAAGCACCAAGTCAAGTCACACTTTCAGCCTCAGGGTTGGAGTGTGGGTAAAACGGAGGGGAGGGGAGGGGAGATGAAGTAAACCACGCTGGGGTCCCCTCAAGGAAGAAAGCTGGAGCAAAAATGTAGTAAATAAACAATATTTTAATCCCACTCTTCCTCCATAGAGATCAAGGAGGCTAACCTCTCCTTCATCCTCACAGCATGGGGCCAGTGTGGTGCAGTGGCTAAGAGCCGCTGACTCTTATCTGGAGAGCCAGGTTTGATTCCATATTCTTCTACATGAAGCCCTGCTGGGTGACTTGGGCCAGTCATAGTTCTCTCAGAACTCTCTCAGGCCCACCTACCTGATAAGGTCCCTGTTGCGGTAGAGAAAAGCAAAGTATAAAAACCTATCTGCTTCTTCTACAAATACACCGTGAGTAACGCTAGGCAAGAGAAAACGATTGGCCCAAAGTCACTCACAGAGCTTCACAGTCAAACGGGGAGATTTGAACGGTGATCCCCAAGATCCTAATCTAACCACTGCCCACACGCAAAGCCTTTTACCAAGGAGACAAAACACTCAACGACTGGGGGTGGGGAGGGGGGGGAGAACAACTCAGGCCCAATCTGCATCTAGCATTTGCTCCGCTGACCCACGCTGGAACAGAAATTCCCCTTTACATTGCATGCCACTTTCACTTTGATTGATTGTCGGATTTTATGGCCTAGCATTTCGAAAGCAAGAAATTGCAAGTAGATAAATAGGTACCACTTCAGTGGGAAGGTAACAGCGTTCCGTGCGCCTTGGTGTTGAGTCATGCCAGCCACATGACCACGGAAACGTCTTCAGACAGCGCTGGCTCTTCGGCTTTGAAACGGAGATGAGCACCGCAACCCTAGAGTCGGATTCGACTGGCTTTCGAGCAAGGGAACCTTTACCTTTACCTTTTACCAGACTGCATGCCCCTTGGGGCAACTTTGGAAGCTGCAGCTGGTGCAAAATGCGGCAGCCAGGTTGTTGATGGGTCTCCCCAGGTGGGAGCACATCCAGCCTGTGCTGAAGTCATTGCACTGGCTTCCAATAGCGTTCCAGATTCGCTTCAAGGTGCTGTTTTTGACCTTTAAAGCCCTAAAGGGTCAGGGGCCTGCCTACCTGAGGGACCGCCTTTCCCCGTACATTCCTCCAAGAGCACTGCTATCTGGATCACACCGCCTGGCCCCCCCTGGGCCTAGGGAGGCCAGGTTGATGGTAACCAGGACCAGGGCGTTCTCCCTGGTGGCGCCAACGCTGTGGAACGAGCTCCCTAATTAAATTAGAGTGCTACGGGACCTCCAGCACTTCCGTAGAGCGGTGAAAACTGAGCTGCTTCAGAAAGCGTTCAAATAAGAACTGACTGCACCGGCTGGGTCACACTAGCACTTTACCACAGGACGCTGCCGTACTTATTTAGTTTTACTGTATTTATTGTATTTTATATCTGTATTTGCTGGTTTTATATTGTATGTTGTTTTAAATTGTTGTAAGCCGCCCTGAGCCGCTTTCGGCGGGAGGGTGGAGTAAAAGCCCAAGTAAATAAATAAATAAATAATAATAATAATAAATTCCTTTGATGTCTTGGTTTTATAGTACCTGTCTGCACAGATTTATGGCCGTTTTATGGCCATCCAAGGGTGACTCTGCAGTCAGTATGGGGGGTTTCGAGCCCCATCTTATTCTGCTCCAGTGTGGATTTGGTAGAACAGTAGAGCAAATGCTAGATGCAGACTGGGCCTCATTCCGAAGAGAGCAGCTGTCTCTCAACAGCAGCGCCCTGCTCCACGGACCCTAGCCTCCTTTGAAAGGGAGGGACCCACCAAAAGCAGATTGCGGCCTCACAGGCAGCTCAAAAGGAAAAGAAGAAAAGAAAAGAAGCAGAGCCAAAAGAGTCCAGGTTGGCCATGCCTAAAAAGTAGCCACTGGATCCTACCCAGTGACAGCAGTACGATCTCTCCAATACACCCCGCCCCCCTCCAAGAAGGAGGTCAGCCCCCCCACAGATGTCTGGATGCCGCAGCAATCAATCTGCTGTAATCTAAACGATACAGTGTGCCACCAAGCACAAAGCCAGAAACTGAAATGCACACACAGTCCAAACTGCTGAACTGGGGAGGGGCGCACATCATCTTTTGATGGAAACCCCACCCCCAACTGAAATTTAGTTTTAGTTTTTCAAATATTTCTATTGTTTTCGGTTAAACTGACACATGCGAAAAGGTTACGCGAGACCCCCAGATAACAACATCCGCTAGTATGCTGGGCCCATTCTGAATTTCAGCTCTCACCCCCCCAGCCCTACGCAGCCTCGCTGGACACACTTACCTCATAAAAGGGGGCATGGACTAGGACTGGGGTTCAGTGCCAAGAAATTTTGTTTGTTTGCTCCCTAAGGGGACCCAAAGCAGCTTTACATGGTTTACCTCTCTTTCAATTTATCCTCACAAGAGCTATGCAAGGTAGGTTATGGTAAGAACGTGCAGCTGGCCCAAGGTCACCCAGCAAGCTGCAACAGCAGAGTGGGGATTCGAACCTGGGTCTCCTAGATCCTAGTCTGATGCTCTGACCACCACAGCACCACACTGACTCTCAAGAAGGGGGCAGATCCCAATAGTTTGTTTAGCCCAGAGACCCAGATGCCAATGCGAGAGCTCACCTGGTCAAGGTTCCCTCGCCCTCTGTTGGGGGGTGGGTTTTCCACATTATGAAGTCATAAACTGCCTACCCAGTATTGGCACTGGCAGTACACTCACCTCATCGGTGTAACGGACCTCAGAAACTGCATACTTCTTCTTGAAGAATTCCGGAGGGTGAATCCTTGGGAAAACACAGGGAGACACGTTTGGTGAGTGTCGTTTTGCAAGCCAGCAAACCTGCCACTCAGTGCATTTTGTTATTTTTAAAACCCTGACATTCTCTTTCGACAAGAAAAATGAAAAAAACAAACCAAGAAGAAAAGATCTACCTATAAGATTAATGCTACTCATGTAAAAACCCGGCATGGCAAAACATCATCATCCATTTCAGCATACTGGGTCGGATCCCACAGATCAGCAGAACCGCAAAACAGAACCACAAATAGGGTTGTCAACTCTGGCTTAGGAAATTCCTGGAGATTCCCCAAACTCCACCCTCTCCAGGCTCCACCCCCCAAATCTCCAGGTATTTCACAACCCAGAGCTGGCAGCACTAAGTCACACTCTACCTCACAGGGTTGTTGTGAAGATGAAATGGAGGAGAGGAGAATGATGTAAGCCATCTGGGGTCCTCTTTGGGGAGAAAGGTGGGTATTGGTCAATCAATCAATCAATACATATATGTTTTGAAAAGCCTACCATCTTGTAGGCAGATGACAAACTAAGATTACAATTGTTCCAAAGATTCAGTAAAAAACCTTTAAAAATCAAGTGTCTGCGACAAGGAAAACAACAGGAGTGCATGTCAAAGAGTTCAAATTTCAGTATAGATAAGTTTAAAATACTGTATTTTTAAAAAAATTCAAAAGCCAACGTCATGCCATACCAGTCAAAACAACCCAGGGTAGTATGCAGGCTTTTCACACCCTTCAGAATTCTTCAACAGGGCTGGGTGATCAAAGGCAAACGGGGGAGGGGGGAGACCCTCTCAGGGAGTCTAATGGGGGACAAAGCAATCTGCTTCATGGATCTGGGTCTTGTGCCAGCTGCTCCAAAGTGTGGTACCCCCAGGACAATCACACAGGCAGACACTGGGGCCAAGCTGGACCCCAAAACCATCTTTGAACCACCCCGACTGACACATCCCCACGATTTGGAGACTGTCCCCTGCAAGATGACATACAGTTCTTACATACAATGTAAGAACACAATGAATTGGCTTATGTAGTGTGATAAGCAGCCGATACCTCTATCAAACCCTGGGCATTCCATTGTCCTGAGTGTAGCAATAACTTGCAATTCTGCAATCTCCCATTCCAGTCTGTTTCTGAAATTCTTTTGATATGAAACAGCTGTGACCTGGAAGGTCAAAATGTTCTACAGGTTTCTCTGTTTTGTGATTCTTGATGTCAGATTTGTGTCCATTTATCGTTTGGCCTGTTTGTCCTATCATAGAGAACTGAAGGGCATTGTTGACATTTGATGACATATAGACTATGTTAGAAGGTGAGCAGGTGAATAAGCCTGAGATGGCATAGTTGATGTTGTTAGGTCCAGTGACTGTGTTGTCTGGGTATGCAGCAGCAAAGTTGGCATCAGGGTGTTTTGCGAGCTGTGGTACCAGTCTACATGTGTAAATTAGATGCTGTATTATTGAAGTTTGAAATTGGAGGGCTCTCTGTGCAGTAGAAAAGGTTCCCCCCTTTCCTTATTCAAATCTTCTGGGAGGCATTCCAAATAGGAGGTCATGGCACTGGAACTGGTTTTTGGACCGGGCACCACTGTATGTTATCTTGCAGGGGACAGTCCCCAGAGTGTGGTGATATGTCAGTTGGGGTGGTCCAAAGATTGTTTGGGGGTTCAGCCTGGCCCCAGCATCTGCCTCATTTTGTCCTGGGGGCACCACACTTTGGAGCAGCTGGCACAAGAACAGTGGTTTGGACCCGGACATGGCATATATCCCCTTGAAGGGGAGGGTCCACTGAACATGGGGGGTGTATGAAGTGTGGGAGTCCAAAGCTCATTTTGGGTGCAGAGGGCACTTCCTTATTGAAATCTTCTTTTTGTTTAAAGTTTTTATTGTTTTAGCAAAAAAGAAAGAAAAAAGGTGTTACACAGTTACTTTCCATCAGTTTGTGTTGCACTACAATTCAGAGTCATTTTCCTTTAGTTGTTTACAATATCGGTTATTATTGGTATTGCATTTCCGTTACCAATTCAAGTATAACTTTTCTATTACATTTCTAACTGTTCTTCTATCCATTTATATATTCTATCCCATCTCCTTTTATGTACCATCTCGTTCTTATTTTGTATCCTTAAGCTTAAGTCATCCATTCTGGCTAGTTCTAAGATTTTATTTAACAGGTTTTCCCTTGTGGGTAACGTATCTACTTTCCATTGTCGGGCTATTAATAGCCTAGCTGCAGTTATAACATAGCTGATAATATATGCATCTTGGTTATTGTATCCTTTCGGGATCATATTTAACAGATATATTTCGGGTTTTAGGGCCACATTTTTTCCCAGACTTTCTTGGCGCCCCTCCCTTACTATTTTCCAGAATTTTTGTGGCTTACTGCATTTCCACCACATATGATAGAAAGTTCCTTTACAAACTTTGCATTTCCAACACTTATTTGAGTATCCCTTGTAACACTTGGCCAGTTTATCAGGTGCCCAGTACCATCTGTGAAACATCTTATATACATTTTCTTTATATGCTACTGCTTTCCACATGCTAGACCATTGCTCTTCATCAATTTCTCCTATGTCTTTTATCCAGGTGATCATTACAGTTTTAACATCCTCATCTTGTAGAAAGTCCTTTAATAAAAGATTATACAGTTTCTGGACTAATTTATCATTTGAGGACAACCATATTTTATCCAGTTCGTTGTTTTGATCCTCAAAGCCTCTTAACATGTCCTTCTTATATCTATCTCTTAATATCATCTGCTCCCACCACGATAGATTTTCTTGTCTCAGTTTTTCTTCTGTTTTTAGCTCGTTTTTTTTATTTAGTAGAGTTTGATAGCTTTCCTTTAAGTTCCTTGTTATTGCTGAGGGTATAATAAAGGCTTCTAAAGGGGCAACCCATCTTGGCGTTTTTTTGTACCATATTTCTTTAATTTTTGCCCATACTTTATTTAACGAGCCTCTTAATAAATGTCTGCCAAAGTTTGAATGGATCTTGTCTTTCCCGTACCATACATAAGCGTGCCACCCCATACTAAGGTCATGACCTTCTAATGCTAAAAGTCTTGTATTTTCAAGTTTTACCCAGTCCTTTATCCAAGTTAGGGCGGCCGCTTGGTAGTATATGTACCAGTTGGGAACATTCAATCCTCCTCTTTCTTTACTGTCTTGGAGCACCTTCCATTTTATTCTAGCTTTCTTATGTTGCCATATAAATTGTCTAGTGGCTTTATTGAGATCCTCTAAGAAATTTTGCTTTTTTAACACTGAAATATTTTGTGCCAAGTACAGGAATCTAGGTAACACGTTCATCTTGACCAATGCAACTCTACCCAGTACCTTCCATTTTATTCTAGGTTTTTTGTGCTGCCATATAAATTGTCTAGTGATTTTGTTTAAATCCTCAAAAAAGTTTTGCTTTTTTAACACAGGTATATTTTGTGCAAAGTATAGAAATCTAGGCAGTATATTCATCTTAATCACCGCAATTCTACCCATAAGGGATAGTTGGATGGCGTTCCATTTCTGCAAGTCTGATCTGATCTCTTGCAATAATTTCATGTAGTTCCCTTCAATCAACGAGTTACATTTATTTGTCATGTTGATCCCTAAGTATTTTACTTTTTTGACTATTTCCATCTTGGTTGTCTCTTTGATTTTTTCTATCGTGTTTGGGAAACAATTCTTTACTATGATATTAGATTTTTTATAATTAATTTTTAGTCCTGCAACCTGTCCATAGTTTTGTATAGTTTTCATTAGTTCCTCTACAGAATCTTTGGGATTCTCCATTACAAACACTAGGTCGTCGGCAAATGCCTGTAGTTTAAATTCCTCCCCTTTCACCTTCAGGCCTTTTATTTGCTTATTTTTTCTTATATCTTCATTCAATGATTCTATTGCATAAACAAAGAGTAGGGGAGACAACGGACAACCTTGCCTGGTTCCTTTCTGGATCTCTATCATTTCCGTCAAGTCTCCGTTTATTATTACTTTTGCGTGTTGCTTTTTATATATCGCTTGGATTGTGTTGTAAAATTCTTGGCCAGGTTCTGCCACATCTAGTTTTTGTAATAAAAAGTCCCATGACAGATTGTCAAACGCCTTTTCCGCGTCCAGAAACATTAACATTAGTTCTTTCTCTGGATGTTCTTCGTAGTATTCTAATACATCCATTATAATTCTTATATTGTTTCTCATTTGCCTTTTGGGTAGAAATCCGGTTTGGTCTTGGTGGATCATCTGTGTCAAAACTTTTTTTAGCCTTCCTGATAGTATTGATGCAAATATTTTATAATCGACATTGAGGAGTGATATAGGTCTATAATTTTTAATATTGGTCTTATCTGAATTCGGTTTTGGGATAAGTGTTATTAAAGCATGGTTCCAAGAATCTGGTATCTTATTGTTTTTACCTATTCTTTAGCAAAGTTCTTTAAATGGTGTCCATAGCTGTTCTTCAAAAGTCTGGTACAATTCCGCCGGTATTCCGTCAGGCCCTGGGGTTTTTTTCCCTTTTTTGTCTTCTAATTGCCTCCATAATTTCAGATAGAGTTATAGGGTCATTTAGTATTTTTTTCTGTTGAGTATTAAATTTTTGAGTTCTGCTTTTAAGGTATTCTGCAATATCACTTCTGTTATCTGCATCCTGCTGGTATAATTTCTTGTAGAATTTTTCCACTATCTTTTTAAAATCTAATGTGTTGAACTTTTCTTCATTATTATCGTTTCTTAATTTAATTATGGTGCGCTTCTCTCTTTCTTTATTTTGTAGGCTAGCCATCTGTTAGGTTTATTTAGATTTTCAAAATAGTATTGCTTGGTGTATTCTATTTTCTTTTCTATTTCGTAATTTAGCAGGTTGTTTAAGTTGTGGTGTAGGAAGTTAAGTTTAATCTTTGCACTTCTGTCTCCTTTGGCTTTTAGTACTAAATTTTCTTGGTGTTTTATTTGTTTGACTAATTGATCATATTTCTCTTTCCTTTGTTTGCATTTCCATGCATTATAACTAATAAAGCGGCCCCTAGGCCTTGAAAGCGTCCCATATTATTTCTAAAGATGTTTCTGTGGATAGATTCAACTGGAAGAATTCTACTATTTCTTTTTTACATCTTTGCACAAAGGTCGGGTCTCTTAACAGGGTTATGTTTATTGACATCCTATTTTTTTTATTTCATCTTCTATTGAAACCAACACTGGGTTGTGGTCCGCAAATGTTTTAGGTAGAATTTCAGATTCCGTCACTTCCCTGATCAAGTTTATTGACATCCATATCATATCAATTCTAGACCAAGAGTTGTGGCGGGGTGAGTAAAACGTGAAGTCAGATTTGTGTATGTTTCTTACTCTCCATATATCCATTAAGTTTTATTCTTCTATTATCTGTATGAAGCTATTCGGCAAAGTTCTTCCAGACCTAAGGTTTTTCTTAGAATTTTTTCTGTCTGTTATTGTATCTACCACCGAATTAAAATCTCCTAAAATGCATATATCTTCAACTTCTGTTAATCTTAACACTTTTTGTACTTCTTTAAAGAAGTCCCCCTGGTTTTGGTTTGGCGCGTATATATTGAGAATTAACATTTTTCCCCTTTCCTTATAATTGTAATGGCCACTATCCTTCCATCTTTTGAACTAAATACTAGTTCAGGTTTCAGTTTCTCTTTTACATAAATTACGACTCCCCCTTTTTTTATTTCATCGGAGGATACAAACATTTCTCCTAATTTTTTACATTCTAAGTATTTCACCTCATCCTTCTTAATATGGGTCTCCTGTAGGCAGATTACTTCAGCTTTCAATTTCTTTAGTTGATGAAAAGTTTTCCTTCTTTTTTGAGCACTATTCAAGCCATTTATATTTATGGACAAAAAATTACATGTTTTGGGGTTTGTCATGATCCTGATTAGTATTTCTTCCCTTCTTTGAAATACAGGCCTTTGGAAAGCACTCTGAATAGAAGCTCATGGCAACAGAACCAGTGTTTGAACCGGGCATCACTGTATGCCATCTTGCAGGAGACAGTCTCCAGACTTCGGGGATATGTCAGTTGGGGTGGTCCAAAGATTGTTTTGGGGTGCAGCCTCGACCCAGTGTCTGCTTATGTGACTCTTCTAGGGGCACCACACTTTGGAGCAGCTAGCACAAGAACAGCGTTTTGGACTGGGACACAGCATATATTTCCTAGAAGGGGAGAGTCCACTGAACATGCGGGTGTATGAAGTGTGTAGGTCTAAATCTCATTTTGGGTACAGGGGACACTTCGTTATTCACATCTTTTTTGAAATACAGGCCTTTGGAAGGCCCTCGGAATAAAAGGTCATGGCGCCGGAACCATTGTTTGGACCGGGCATCACTGTATGTCATCTTGCAGGGGACAGTCTCCAGATCGTGGGGATGTGTCAGTCGGGGTGGTCCAAAGATTGTTTGGGGATGCAGCTTGGCCCCCAAAATTCATACATTTGGACCCCCAAAATTCATACATCCCCATGTTCAGCGATTTGAATAAGTGACCCCTGTACACAAAATAAAGATTGGACCACCACACGTCATACACTCCCATGTTCAGTGAACTCTCCTCTTCGAGGCAACATATGTCATGTACTGGTCCAAAGTGCAGTTCGTGTGCCAGCTGCTCCAAAGTGTATGAAGTGTGTAGGTCTAAATCTCATTTTGGGTACAGGGGACACTTCGTTATTCACATCTTTTTTGAAATACAGGCCTTTGGAAGGCCCTCGGAATAAAAGGTCATGGCGCCGGAACCATTGTTTGGACCGGGCATCACTGTATGTCATCTTGCAGGGGACAGTCTCCAGATCGTGGGGATGTGTCAGTCGGGGTGGTCCAAAGATTGTTTTGGGATGCAGCATGGCCCCAGTGTCTGCCTGTGTAATTGTCCTGGGGGTACCACACTTTGGAGCGAGTACGACACTTTGGAGCAGCTGGCACAAGAACCGCACTTTGGACCAGTACACGACATATGATGCCTCGAAGGGGAGAGTCCACTGAACATGGGAGTGTATGATGTGTGGTGGTCCAATCTTTATTTTGGGTACAGGGGTCACTTACTTATTCAAATCTTCTTTGAAATACAGGCCTTTGGGAGGCACTCCGAATAGAAGCTCGTGGCGCCAGAACCAGTGTTTGGACCAGGCATCACTGTATATCATCTTGCAGGGGACAGTCTCCAGAGCGTGGGGATGTGTCAGTTGGGGTAGTCCAAAGATTGTTTTGGGGTGTGCAGCCAGGCCCCAGTGTCTGCCTGTGATTTTCCTGGGGCACCACACTTTGGAGAAGCTGGCACAAGAGCTGCGCTTTGGACCAGTACACAGCATATGATCCGTTGAAGGGTAAAGTCTGCTGAACATGTGGGTATATGAAGTGTGGGAGTCCAAAGCCCATTTTGTGTGCAGAAGACACTTCTTTATTCAAATCTTCTTTGAAATACAGGCCTTTGGAAAGCACTCGGAATAGAAGCTCGTGGCGCCAGAACCAGTGTTTCGACCGGGCATCACTGTATGCCATCTTGCAGGGGACAGTCTCCAGAGCATGGGGATGTTTCAGTTGGGGTGGTCCAAAGATTGTTTTGGGGTGCAGCCAGGCCCCCCTTTCTGCCTGTGTGACGTCCCTGGGGGCACCTCACTTTAGAGCAGCTGGCACAAGAACCGTGCTTTGGACCAGGACACAGCATATGTCCCCTCAAAGGAGAGAGTTCGCTGAACATGGGGATGTATGAATTTCGGGGGTCCAAATCTTATTTTGGGGGTTCAGAGCTTTCAAACTCTCCTCAGTATTTTTGGATGAATTCATGAATAAGACGCAAATAAGAAATGAATAAGGAACTGGGAATAAGGAACCAACTTCAGCCTCCTGCTAAAGTATTCCTTCTCTTTAGAGCCTGCCTCCCTCTCTCTTGGCCCCACCTCATTTGGCAGCTTTAAATCTCAGCTATAAAGCTCAAACTTAAGAAATAAAATGGGGCTCTCTGGCCATAAAATAGTAAAGGCAAACTTACGGCCGGTGCTTGCGTGTTCTGCGGTGCTGCAAATCACCACATCAAAACCACCATTTACATCTTGCTGCAGAAGCTCAAAACTAAGCAGAAAAAAGAAGCTGCCCACAATCTTATTCATAAAACTGCAGACAAGCTTTATTCCAGGGTCTTCCAAAGTCCCAATCACTGCGGCACACTCCCCCACCCCACTTTCCCAAATCAAAATTGCTGGTGTAATATGTTCTAAAAGTAAACTGCTTGTAGCCTACGATAAAGAATCCCCTACTTTTTTTCATGTCTCCATTTTGGACATAATTTCTGACTGGGAGGAGGCGAACCCAGAGCAGTAACTCATGCAGAGACACAACGGGCAGTCTTTTCCAAATTAGCAATTATGCCACAATTGCCAGCTCACTGGATCATGCCCCATGCAATTGTGCCTAATGAGACAGAGTCGCCTGTCCTGTCCTCAATGAAGACCGAAAGAAAGCAAGGTCAGAGCACTGATTCATGCAGAGGCCCGGAAGGTGTTTTCTCTGTGGGTGATTACTTTGAGAACACAGGAGCCTTTCATTATTTAATCTCTCCCACACGTAACTACTGGTTTTACTTTTTTCTACTTCATTCAACACATGCGAGGCGTTGACAGGACCCTCCAGTATCTGTGCTGTTTCTCCAGATATTCAGGAGCGTTTTTACAAAAAAATATTCCACGCCAGTTGCCTTCGCTACAGGGAGCCCCGCATGACAGGCACGAAGTGACAAACAATAAACCTTTTGGAAGACACCAGAGAAGCAATACACAATCTGGAACTGTGTGTTGAAAAGGGGTGTGTGAAAACCACCAAGGAGGCAACTCTCAAATCACAGGCAACTGACAAGTGAGCCTCACCCATCAGCCAACTTTGTAAGTGACTCGGGAGGGCTCATGCTCTGATCACGTGGCATGCTAGTACCCCTAACCCAGCCATGGCACTCACTGGGTGGCTTTGGGCCAGACTCACTCTCTCGGGCCAGACTGCTCTACAGGGCTGTTGTGAGGTAGACCCATTTATGTCAATATCAGCTCCCTGGAGAAAGGGGGAGCTAGAGATAGGGGCTCCTTAAGGTGGCCTTGAAGTAATGGCTGATTTACTTCCCTTGAGCATCAACAGTCCTGTCAGTTCATAAATGCTGTCACTAAATAAGCCTGTTGCCTTTCCCAAGCCCCTTCTCACTCACTGCCAAAGGCCTCTGGGAATTAGCCCAGCTAGCTCCTTAATAGGTATCAAGCTACTAAAGCAATGTTTTAAATTACTTCTGATTTAATGTATCTAAAAATGTATTGTTTGTTATTTGGAAATGCTTACCCTCCTTCTCCTCCCAGAGCAGCTTACAAAGTTCTCCCCCCTCCTCCATTTTATCTTCACAACAACCTTGCTAGGGAGACTAGGCTGAGACTGTGCAACTGGCCCAAGATCACCCAGCAAGCTTGCAGAGTTAGGATTCAAACCCGGGTCTTTCAGAACCTAGCCTGCCACTCGAGCTACTGCAGAGTTCTAAGCACAGTAAGGACAGATATTTGCATGGGTGATTTTGTAAAGGCTGCCTGGCCAGGGAGTTTTTTCCCAAGAAGCAAATGACATGTGCCTCTTAAGTGACTCCTTCCCATGTAAGACATATAAAAAGACACACACCCTGACCCCCTATCCCCATGCTGTTATAAGCTTTACTGCAAACACATTACTCCAACGGGGAAAAAACCATAGGAGCACAGGTGTCGAACTCATTTGTTACAAGGGCCGGGTCCGACATAAATGTCACTTGGTTGGGCCGGGCCACGTGTGCCATAAAATGTGATGTCATATACTGAAGATACAAACTGTGTGTGTGTAGAGGAACACCTGCAGGGCTGGGGTGTGTGCAGAGGAACACCTGCATTAGTGGATTGGAGAGAAAGCGGTGCAGTGCTGAGCAGACACCACCATGTTGCCGGGAGGGAGAGCAAACCCCTTCCCCAGGCTGCTCCCAGCACCAATGTTTTGAGCCTACGTCCCAGGATAAAAAATGCAAAGTGGCTGGATATTGTGAGCTCCCTCCTGCCCCTGAGCCACTATGGAAAGGGACTGGAAAGACAAGTGGAACTACCCCCCACACACACACACCACCTACAGAAGCAAGGGGGCGCAAGACCACATGCATGGTGGGGCCCAGGCCAAGCAAAGGCCAATAAGCTGGAGACGCTCATGCAACAGGAGCTGCCTCCAGCCAAGGCCACCCGGTAATCCACGGCGGGGCTGGGGGTTCAGACCAGAGACCATCAGCAAGCTGTGCCACCCTCAGGCCACCGGATCATCTGACGTGGGAGTGGGTACTGCATGAACAAGGCCACACATGCTTGCAGAGGCCCCAGGCCATCCAGTGACCAGAATAGCTGGAGGTCACCGGCTCCTGAAGAATAAATCAGCAGAGTTGTTTTTTTTATTATTATCGTATTATTATTATTATTATATGCTGACATATTTCAGTCACCATCTAGGTGGAAGAAAGGTCCTAGGAACAGGAGACCACACCACCACCAGTCAGCTCTTACCCAAAGGAAAGGAAAAGTCACTTGCAGGACTTTTAAGACGATGACAAATTAGAAGGAATGGAAGCAGGTAGGAGATAGAGTTGCCAACTCTGGGCTGGGAAAGTCCTGGAAATTTTGGGGGGTGGAGCCTGGGGTTTGGGGAGGGACTTCAGCAAGGCATAATGCCACATGGTCCACACTAGCTATTTTATCCAGGGGAACTGACCTCTAGGAAAAACCTGTGCAAGCTGAGTTGTGTCCGAAAGT
>NW_015174280.1:1045295-1134073 GCF_001447785.1 Gekko japonicus | reverse complement strand
GAGCTGCATCAGGCTTCTTTCAAGGTGTAGTACAGTCTTCTGTGTTTAACAAAATTTTATCTAATTCCAGCTGTTTATCATAAAAGCCTGTATGTCTATCTTTGGCAAATCTGGATTCTAATTGAATTCTTTCCCACCATGTTAGACTCATGTCCTGTTTCAGCAACATTTCCTGTGTTTTCAGTTCATTTTTGTTATCCAGGAAGTCCTCATATCTTCCCATTAGCTTTTTAGCCATTAGATTAGGGTTAGTGAAGGCTTCCAATGGGGCTACCCATTTTGGAATTTTAGTACAGAAAACTTTTTTATCTCAGTCCAAGTTTTCGAAAGGGCCGCTCTAAGTATATGTTGCTTGAAGTATGCATGGGCATCTTGTTTGGCATACTATAGAAAGGCATGCCAGCCCAGTAGTAAGTTGTGTCCTCCTAGTTTCAAAATTCTTGTATTGTGTAGTAAAATCCAATCTCTGATCCACATCAGAGATACAGCCAGGTAATACGAACACCAATCAGGTAGGGCTAACCCTCCTCGATCTTTTCTATCCTGAAGTACTTTTAATTTGATTCGTGGTCTTTTTTTTGCCAGATAAATTTACGCACAAGGTTTTCTAATTGTCTGAAGAATTACTGGTTTTTAAGTATATAAGTATAGTTTTAAATAGAAACAAAACTCTTGGTAATACATTCATTTTAATCACTGCAATCCTCCCCAAAAGAGAGAGCTGTGGTTTCCTCTCCCCCCCCCCACCGCGGGGGAATTGATCAGTATCATCTTAAGATCACTTATAATTCTAGGAGATCTCCAGGCCCCACCTGGAGGTTGGCAACCCTCCTATATCAATGTCTGCTTCTGAACTACACAATGTCAGGAGCTGAGCTGATTTGTGCTGCAACAAACCCAGAGCCAATAAGACAAACTTGCCTCTCTCTTTAAACGTCACAGAGAAAAGCAAAGGGATGCGTTTAACCGTATTTGCTTTTCCTGTGCTCCGGTGCTGTACTACTGTGTTATCTTACGCTGTCCAACTGTTTGTTTCCATTGTATGCAGCACTCTTCAAGACAGACATTTCTCTTTCTGAAATTGGTGTCATTTGACCTTTGCACCCACCAAAAGCCTCTTGCTTGTGCTCACACTTAACAAGGTATAAGAGAGGGGAACTCCTTTGCGGAGGACATCACTAACAAGTAAGGATTTAACTACTTCCCCCCTACCTCCACATTGACTGATGAAGGGTGTAGGGGGTGAATTCTGATACTATTAAAAGAGCGTCTGGATTCTGGCTGCCAGGCTGGTGCTATTTCCTTAAAGGCCAGCTGGTGGCAGCGGAGAGTAAACCCAAGTGGTTCACTCTCCAAATCAAGACCTCCTGGTGATCCCCAGCCCATGTGAGATCAGGGCCCTGTGAGATTTGTTACGATTCCGCAGGGCCTGCCAAACAGAGCTGTTCCGCCAGGAATTTGGCTGAGGTGGCAAGCGTCCACTAAAACCTCGGCCTGCTGAAGCTGTGCTGAAGCTGGTTACCATCTCGCATGGCCCAGGTTAAGAAATTGGAGAGACCAATGGCGCCAGCTGAAAACCTCTGTATGAGGATGAATAGTGCGCTTGTTTCAAATGTATGCTGTTTTAAATTGTCTGAAATTGTTTATATTTAATTCGATATGTTTGGAATTTTGATATGTTTTTGATATTGTGTTGTGATCCGCCCCGAGCCCACTTGCAGGGAGGGTGGAATATAAATATGAATAATCAATAAATAAAATAAATAAATAATAAATAAGCAAGTGTACGAGAGACTGAGTGGGGTAAGGTCTGGAAAGAGGTGAACTCCTGGCTGAGGTCTAGCAACTTGAGGCCAATGCCAGTAGCCTAAATCCCATCATTCTCAGTGCTAAAAACAAAAGCATGGGGGGGATGTTTCGCCACAGGGTGCACAGAGCCAGTGCATTGGGAGGGGGCATGGAACGCTTATACAGATTAACATCACTGTTATCCCTTCCATTGCCTGCAGCTCTAAGCATAAAGACTTCTGCCTAATGGACGAATACTTACTTCATGCATCTGATGAGGTGAAAAGTTCGTTTCAAGAGTCCTTTTAAAAAACCAGCAATGCTACTGGCCCCCACACCATGTACTGTAGCAGCAGATCCCACAACTTAATTATGCAGAAAGGACTTTCTTTTGTATCACAGCCATAGCAAAGCAAGCGGGGGATATTCCCCTTTTGCTCGCATTCTCCCCCATGAAACAAAGACCTGCTTAGCAAGAGAAGGCCACATCACCGAGGCTGGAATGGGAAGAGGGCTGCCAAGCCCCAGGTAGTCCTATCTTCCGAACGCTGTGGGCCCTCAGTTTTTGTATTGTTTATTATTTATTATTATTAACCTCCAGGTAGTGGCTGGAGGTCTCCTGCTGTTACAACTGATCTCCAGACAACTGAGAACGGCTCACCTGGAGAAAATGGCCGCTTTGGAAGGCGGACTCTAAAGCAATCGTCCGTGCTGAAGTCCCTCCCCTCCCTACACCCTGCCCTTCGCAGGCTCCACCCCCAAATCTCCAGGGATCTCCAGGGATTTCCAAACCCTGGCAACCTTGAACAGGACCAAAAGTGATTTGTGGCTACCAAAAGTTTTTTAAAAAATGTGCCGTGAGAAAGTCAGACTGGAACGCTTTCGTTCCTAACTGCATAATCCGATTTTTGTTAATTTCACGAATTCTACTTTTGACATTATAAACTGGGTTTCCTCCCCCTTTCTCCCCCCCCCCCTTAAAGGCCAAGTATAAAACATTGAAAAGCGGTCGATTCATTTAAATTCTAATTACAAAAATGTCACTTAAATGTCAGCTTGTCAACCAAACAGAGTAGGCTGTTTCCCCATTAAAAGGGCTGCTTCGTGCAAGCCCAATTACAAAAAAAACAAAAAAATCCCACTCAAGAATGAAAGAAAGGCAGGAACAGATCCAGCTCCAGACCTGGTTTCTTTAGGAGGCAGACAAGCATCTGTCCGCCAGCGCTTTAGGGATGTATTCTGTACTCTCTTCTCTACCCTGGTTCGACCAGGAGCTGAGTGACTAAACAGGTGGGGGGAAATCGCCTTGGAAACCACCTTATCAGTTTACAGGAGGAAGGATGGATAGGTGCATGGGGTATAGTGGTTAAAGTGTCAGACTAAGATCTGGGAGAGAGCCCAATGCAAACCTCTGCTCTGCCCTGGAAGCTCACTGGGTGATCTTGGGCCCATCACACACTCTCAACCCAACCTACCTCACAGGTTTGTTGTGAAGATAAAACAGAAAGGAGATGAGAACCATGTGAGTTGCTTAGGGTCTCCACTAGGGAGAAGTGTTATGCATGAATGAAGAGAAGAAGAAGAGAAGAGGAGATTGGATTTATACCCCTGGATTTATACCCCGCCCTTCACTACCCAAGGGAGTCTCAGAGCGGTTTACAAACTCCTTCCCCTTCCCCTCCCCACAACAGACACCCTGCAAGGTAGGTGGGGCTGAGAGAGCGCTGACAGAAACTGCTCTTTTTCAAGAACAGCTGTGCCAGAACTATGGCTTGCTCAAGGTCATCCAGCAGGTGCAAGTGGAGGAGTGGGGAATCAAACCCGGTTCTCCCAGATTAGAGTCCGCGCGCTTAACCACTACACTAAACTGGCTCTCTGACATAAATGACAACAACAAACAATGATAAGGCGATGGCGAGAGCAACGGAAAAGTAACAGCTCTGAGAGTCTTAAAATAAGCTCTATGAACTGGCACCCTAGGCCAAAAAGTGTATCCATCCAAACAATACAAAAAACCACCGCCCTGTGCCCGGGAAAGCTAGAGACCCAGCCCTTTCTAGGTTCTACAGATCTGCACGCACTTCTCATTCCTGTTGTCGACTCGGGGGTTGGGAAATGCCTGGAGATTTCAGGGTGAAGCCTGAGGGGGGGGCAGGTACTGCTTGTGGAAAGGAGGACCTCAGCAGGGTAGAATGCCACAGAAACCACTTTCCGGAGCTGCCCTTTTCTCCGTGGAAACTGATCCTTGCAGTCTGGCAATGACTTGTAATTCTGGAAGCTCTCCGGGCCCCACCAGGAGGCTGGCAACTATCTGCAACTAACCACTAGTCTGTTGGTCACTCTCAAAAAGCAAGGCCACTGCAAAAACACTGACGAGGGGAATGGAAGTAACAATGCAGGGCAGAGAGACACCATTAAGACCATCAAAGGTTTACCCAAGTGATGAGCCTTTTTGTGTGCACGCACACTTCTGCACAGGAAAGCTCCTACCTTGATGGTCTTAGAGGTGCCCCACTGGACTCAAAATGTGTTCTACTGCTTCCGACCGACACAGCTGCCCACCTGGATCAAGGCAAAGCCAAGTCACTCTAGTCTAAGTCTGCTTATTTCAGTGGTCTGAAGATGGGAGAAACTATGCCTTGTCTGGTATGGAAAGAGAAACAGCGCAGAAACTGTACAGCACAGAAGCCATCTATGAAGTCTAACCTCTGCTAATGGGCTCCTTGGGAGAGGGATCGATTGAAGTCCAGCAGGACCTCAGAGACCAACAAGACTTCCAGCATTTAAGATTTTCAGAGACAAGGCTCCTTTTTTGAAGAGGGTTTTAACTCTTGAAAGTTCAAACCCCAAAAATCTTATTAGTCTCTTAAGGTGCTCCTGGACTCCAATCTGGCTCTTATCCCACAGACCAGCACCGCTGCCCCCTGCAACCATCTTCTTGGAAAAGGGAGAGCCTGAATTAGCACCCTGTCACAGCAGGCTGAGAACAGAAGCCTCCCAGGCAGTCCGGCCACCTGCAAGTTTTCAATGAATATGTAATCAGGCCAAATTGCACCGGTCTCCCATAATCTTGATCTGCTAGAGGCTGCCTTTGGCGAGAAGCAGCACTTTCACGCACAGGGTACATCTTTAACACATGGGAGCCAGCAACAATCAAAGGTGGTATAAGAATGCCAGACGGCAGAGCTGAGAAGACAGTTATTCCGCACCTCCCAGACTATCACACGCTGACCTTTGCTTCCTATGCGCTGGTCCAGCGTATTCAAGTCTCCTAAGGAATTTGCAAGAAGTGTAATGCAAGCAGCGTGCTGTATCAAGAAAATTTAACTCTACTGAAGAAGAGGAAAATGTATCGGAAGGTCAACATGAGAATAAGGCAACAGAAGGAAAAGGCACATTTTAAAAGGTTCTGTCCCAACTAAGATTTTCTGCCTAAAAAGACTATGCGGTGTGAAGTGCACCGAGGTCACAGCATAAATCTATTCCACGTATATTGGAAACGATGCCTTCAGCACATGTGACGGAGCTGTAAATTTACAACCCACCTGCACTCATATGTATACTTCAACACCTATACAACTTTAGCATTCAGAATTGAAGATACAGATGAGACCATATGTATCAGGAACACAGTCCATGTAACACCTTTTATGAGGACCAACCCAATGACAGGTAACAGTGCACAAGCTTTCAAGTTCACACGAATTCGTCATCAGGCCACACCTTACAAAAACGTTTTAAAAGGCTGGAAAAAGCAGATTTTTTTCAGGTCATGATTTTAAGACATTTTCATGCTGACATATGGGGCATGCCAATCTGCATTTTCCTTTTATCTGGCAACATATGGCCTGATAAAGAGTTCTGGAGAACTCAAAACCTTGTGCATTGTTAACTTGTTAACCAGTTAATCCTAGTCAAAAGTATTAACATCGATCGTGCTTTTGGCTTTTCAGATTTTTACTTTTTGACTGATACAGCTGTAACAGTTTATATACATACTAGGGCCTTTTGGCTAAGAAATACTTTTGTCATGCCCATGATGCTCAGTGTGTGGGAGAATCAGCTTGGTAGGACAGGGAAAGATTGCACTTGAACATGGGCCAAACAAGGCACCGGGGGAGAGAGGGAGGGAGGGTGGGAGAGAGAGAGAGAGAGAATGCTGCAACTGTTGCACCTTATGGTACCTTAGCATATGTATCTTACCTTTTGTCCTCTGTACATTAGGAAAAAATAAGAATTTTAAAACTGCAAACAACTTCTGTATTAACCATGATAGGCAAGACCGGAGCCATTTTTAGGTTGCTTTGTGCAGCTCAGGCCACTAAAATCTTAGGCAAGCTAAATTCAGCTAACAAACAAAACAGGATGTGGTGAAGTGGGCAAGATGTACCAGAACATAGCTGAGTAAGCAAAGGTTGTCTTCAGAAATAAGAGAAGTTATTTTGCAAAGCTCAGGAGAGATATGAGTATTCCAAGTAAGGACAAAAAGAAATGTTTCCTTGGCAAATATATAGATATAGAGGAAGTTTAAATTTTGCAATCTATAAACATCTGCGCATTACTAAAAGTTGTTTGTCACTCTGTATAAAAGGTTACTGCTGATGCCTTATTAACGGAGTCCTTGCATTTCTGCTGCCAAGGTCCCCTTTATTGCAATAAAGTTCTATCTGCTTCTGGAATCTCTCTGGCTGTGCTCTTCATTAGGCATCAGCACACCAGGCAACAGGCCCCATTTGGCTATCAACCATAAGGAAGTGTGTTATGTGGTCAGAAACAGACTCATACTGGCACTACAGGAGTAGTGGCATTTTAGGACCTCAAATGAAGTTTTGCAACTTTGAAAACCTGATCTCTTTGGCTTGCTTTTATGTACATATAGGTAAAGGTAAAGATTCCCTTGCTCGAAAGCTAGTCGAGTCCGACTCTAGGCTTGCAGTGCTCATCTCCGTTTCAAAGCCGAAGAGCCAGCGCTGTCCGAAGACATTTCCGTGGTCATGTGGCCGGCATGACTAAACACCAAGGCGCACGGAACGCTGTTACCTTTCCACCGAAGTGGTACCTATTTATCTACTTGCAATTTCTTGCTTTCAAACTGCTAGGTTGGCAGGAGTTGGAACTAGAGACAGGAGCTCTCTCCGTCATGCGGCAACCCGGGTCTCGAACTGCTGAACTACCGACTTTCCACAGCCTGCAGTTCAGCATCTTAACCACTTGAGCCACCGCAGCTACAGCATACTAATCACGGTGTACAAGAGCTAGACTGAAGTCCAGGAGCACCTTAGAGGCCAACAGGACTTCTGGGGTGTCAGCTTTTGAGAATTCAAACTCCTTTCATCAGATATCTCTCAAAAGCTTCTTATGCTGTGTGATGGGTCTCTGACCGTAATAAATTCTGATGATGATGATGATGATGACGATCTCAAAAGCTTCACACCCACAATTCCTGTTAGTCTCAAAGTACCACTGGACTCAAATCTCATTTTTCTATTGCAGACCAGCAGCTACTCTCTGCAACTATCTTCTCAGCATACAAGGGGGGGGAGGGGGGGAGACTGGATTTATACCCTGCCCTTCACTACCCAAAGGAGTCTCAGAGTGGCTTACAATCCCTTCCCCTTCCCTTCCCCACAACAGACACCCTGTGAGGTAGGTGGGGCTGAGAGATTTCTTTCGAGGACTGCTCATGAAAGAACAGCTCTGAAAGAACTTATAAGTGACCCAAGGTCACACCAGCAGTTGCATGTAGAGGAGTGGGGAATCAAACCCAGTTCTCCCAGATTAGAGTCCGTGCTCTTAACCACTACACCAAACTGGCTCTCTTAACCACTACACCAAAAAATTAACATCCGTTTAAAAATATGTTGCCAATCTCTACAATACATATTCGGAGTGAAACTTCATCGTAAAGAAACAAAACGAAACACTTCACTCATTCCAAGAGAAAAATTAATTCATAGGGGGTCCCCCTCTCACACAGCTTCCTGAAATTCCCAGTGTTCCCTTTGAAAAAAAAGAAAACCTACTTTTTCTCCCCCCCACCGCCCAAGTTTTTTTTTTTTTTGATCTTCACATCTCTACCTCAAATATATTCCCTATAGCCAGTAGCTAGTTAGGGTCCAATTATTCATAGCCAGGGCACAATAGCAGTCTAATCACAAAGAGAGACCCAAGCATGGAACTGAGCAAGACCTAATATATTTTATTTATTTACAAAATTTATACCCTGCCTTTCTGCCCTCTTCAGGGCCACCAAGGCAGCTAACAGATTAAAAACATACAGATTAAAAATGCTTCTTAAAAATCAATAAAAAATAAATTTAAAAATGCATTCAAACAACTTAAACCAGGCTACAATGCACATATCAAAGCAAAAAAAACCCCCAGTAATTGGAACATGGGTTCCCTCAGGAAATGCAAGTGGTGGTTAAAAGTGCTAACAGGTCACAGCTGATTTATGGCAACCTCTCATGAGGTTTTCAAGGCAAGAGATTAAACAGAGGTGGTTTGCCATTGCCTTCCTCTGCATGGCAACCCTGGACTTCCTTGGTGGTCTCCCATCTAAGTACTAAACAGAGATGAGCCGGCTTAGCTTCTGAGATCTGATGAAATCAGGCTAGCCTGGAAATGCTAGGCAAAAGAAACAGAAAGGTCTGAATTAGCTGTTGTAGATTTTCCAAGTTGTGTGGCCGTGGTCTTGGCATTGTAGGACCTGACGTTTCGTCAGTAGCTGTGATGGGCATCCTCAGAGTTATAACACAGAAAGATGGAATACTCTCTGTGTCAAGATGAGAAGAAAAATGGTAGGCAGGTAGTTTATGTCTACTCAGGAAGGTGGGGTAGGGCTGAGTCATTATCTTGTAGGAGTTCCCCAGGCTGTGAACATGCTAATGGAAGAGCTTTCCTGGGGAGGTTCTTTTGTATATGGATTTTTTTCCTGAGGAGGTTCTTTTGCATGTGGATTCTAATCTTATCTGTAGTGCTATTGTCAGATGTAGAGCCTTTTGTGTTTTTCAGGACAGGAAACCACTTCATTTTCCATCTCAATTTCCAGTTTAGAACGGCATAAATTGTATGATCATCTCCATGTGCACACAAAGACGGCAGAGTTTATTCCACAACTTCTTTCCAAAGATAGGATAGGATATTATGATTTCCCTTCTGCTCCGGGGGGGGGGAGACCCCTCTCTTACCAGAGGGGAGGCACAGGATCCAACCCATCCTGTTCAGATATCAGATCAGATATTTCAGAGATCAACTGCAGCCACATCCAGATCAGGGGATCTTTTGGAACTCTCCCCCTCAAGATGCCCACTAAGCCTGTTGCCAGTTTCCAGATAGACATTCACAGAAGCCTTTATCTAATTAGAATGTGCTCCTAAGTAGGTCCACCCCGGCCACCAGTTGGGGATGGGGGGCCTGTAGGGTTGCCACAATCAGGTTGGGAAACTCCTGGAGATTTGATAGCAGAGCCTGAGGAGAACAGGGACCTCAGTGGGGTACAATGCCATAGATTCCACCCTCCAAAGCAACAGTTTTCTCTGGGGGACCTGGTCTCTGTAGTCTGGAGATGAGCTGTAATTCCTGGGGATCTCCAGGTCCCAACTGGAGGCCAACATCCCTCCTACCACTGAAGACGGCCATTGACTTTAACAAGTCTGACTTTCACACAGTTAAATTTTCCTTATCTGCTAATTCTTCTAAAAGCTGTATGCCCCCAACAGCACAAGATGGAGGATAATAAAAACTAAGCGAATTGTCAGTCTTGACCGAGGAGGCGACTCTCCTCGCACACCACAGCAAAGATGCACAGACAATAGAAACGGCACTTTGCTACCTTAATTTTGGAGACAGGGTAAAAAAGCTTCATTTGGAAAGGTAAAAAGAAATGCAACCGGTAACCCAGTCGAGCCAAGCAGGAAGCCATCAACGAGGCATGACAAATGGAAGTGAGGCGAGAGGGGCATTTTAAATGCTGTCAAGATGCTCACCAACACACCCGCTCCTCGTTAGAGTAACATCAGATGCACAGATGGCAAAGTGTTAACTAAACAAGAGGGTGTCAAGACCGGCTAGGAAGAACAACATGGGGGACTTTAGTAGGCACTAACAGATGTTTCCGACAGAGCCAAATATTAAAACACACACACACCAATCCTTCCATGCATAGCGAGAACACTTTTCTCTGCAAAATTTCCCAGGCAATAGAGACAGAGAGAAAAGTTACACAATATTAAACCTTTCCCATTAGACCTGGCTGTGCCACGGACTATTTCTCATGCTGGTATGGCGATGAAGCCCCTTCACCTTCAACGTATGGCAAGCAGGTGCTTTATGGGCACATTACCAGGTGACTAGAGGTGGCGCTGGAAAGCCATAGGGTAGAAAAGGTTTCCGAGAGCGCCACATCTCAGTCAGGCAATGTACAAAAACAGAACACTGAGGAAGCGGGAAGAGAAAATGACATCCGCCAAGGTGGGACACGCTGTTCTAGAAAATACACTTTGAACCTTCAGACAGGCACAGATGGTACACCTCCACTTAAGACGAGGGGAATAAAATCAAACAAAAGTGATTAAGCATTTATTGCACTACATCAGAGAATATCGGGAAAGCAACCTGCAAGAAGAGCTAGAGGAGGGACTCAGGCCTGTCTGGAAATGACTCTCCCTGGACTGAGACTTCCACAGCAGAGGCGCCTCTGTTTTACAATGCTTTCAAAAGAACATTCGAGGATATTGAAAAACTAGCAGAGGAAAAAAAGAGCTTTCTAGGAGACCTGGATTCAGAAACCACCTCTTGTCATTGGGGCAGAATATCCTTCTCTTTGATAACAACCTCCCTTGCAGGATTGGTTTTTATTTTATTATTATTATTGGAAAGAGTAGCACCAATCAACCAATCAACCAACCTTTATTCGCATAACGAGAGTAGCACCACTTCTACGCCAAGCTACATTCGACTGGCACGACAGTGGCAACAGTTTTCACCCAACACAGTCATGCCTATCAGCAATTCCTAAACAGGGACATCTAAAAATGGCAGGGGGCAGAGTAGGCCCTTTCTTCCCATGTACAAGGGACTTCTAACAGTCAGGAGGAAAGAGGTGCTTTATACTGCTCATCCTACCCATATCCTGAGCTTCTCCCATCTCCCAGGCCTTAAAACAGTAGCACAAAGCAACTAGGAATCAAACTTAGCATTAAGGAGTCCACTGATGACCTTCAGGCACAAGGATTTCATTCCATGCATGCTCCAAATCTGTGCATCATATGTATATATCAAAAACAAACCATTGTAAGCCTGTTTCAATATTTGTTGGGTATTACAAGTTGAAAACACTCAGTATATCTGTGGTTAAATGTTTGTTTATGTTACTCACAGGAAGTCACATGTTTCTCATGTAACCAATGTTCTTTAGATGCAGAAAGCCCGGGAATTTTCTCCCTGATCTAGGAATTTGATTGGGACTAAAGTGTCAAGGTGTATTACCATTTTATGGCTTCTCTTCCTGTCTTTGTTTGGTGTTCTGAAGAACAAGAAGAGTAGCCATAATCTCTCTTCTAGTTTTGTCTTTGTAGAGTAAGGATGTAGCCAATTATGCTCTGTTGTTATTTTCATCCCAGTTACCCTTCCCATGCTAGAATTTAGTAAAAACTTTATATATTAATCACACATGGACTCTCAGTCTGAATTATTTTACTCTGGCTCTGCTGGACTATCTTATCTCTGCTAAATACCATTTTTTCAATATCTCACTATCACCCAACAATATTCCTCCCTAATCATTGTGAATCTTTCATTAGCGACTGTCAATATTAATACTATTTTACTTATACTATTATCATTTCCATTCTTTGTACCACTCTGGACCACAGAAGATCTATTGTACATGTATCTCTATCATTCCAATTAGTAGATAATTTAACTAAAGTATACATCTCCTTTACCTTTTCCAACCAACCCTGTAACTTAGGAGTGCTTTTTTTGCTGAAAACCAGTCTGGCAGCAGTAATCATGTGTAAAACAACCCTTTGTTTATCTTTAGAAGTGTCAGGCAAGTAATTCAACAATAAAGTCTCTGGTCTGTGGGGGATTTGTTCTTCTAACCCTATTGAGATAGCTTTCACCATGTATTCTATATTTTCTGTATATTCATATTCATTTTGTATATTATGAATTATTTTAATAAAACAAAAAAAATGTAAATACAGCTGCTTTCTCTGGAGTCAAACTTTTAGGTCTGATTTTGTTGTCTGCTACCGGCAGCTTGGGGCAGTCATTCAATGATAGTGTCACATTCTTGGTAGGGGTTACTGAATTAAAGGTGAAGAACCACCATGGTAAACTGTAGCAGTCACATGGACAGGTACCCAAGTGGAGGTGCTACCAGCAGGCAATCCCTGATGGATCACAATCCCACCAGCTAACCCAGGGGTGTCAAACATGTGGCCCAGGGATTTCTATCAGGCCCACAGTGGAACTGGCTGTCTTCTGCTGCTTCTTCCAGTTCTGCTGCTGCTGTGTCATTGTTTGCAGCTTACAGATACACACCTGAACAGCATACTCAAGATTGCAACAGCACAGACATTTTGATGCAATAATTCAGAGCAAGAGGTGTCAGTTATCAGACACTGTTAAATAAACAAAATATTGCAAGAGTGCTAATATTTTAAGCATGTTTTTTATTTAAAGTAAAAAAAAACCCTTTGTGTTTGTGTCCTTTATACAGTTTATATCTCCGCTACCTGGCATTGCATTTTATGACACACATGGTTCGGTCCAACAAGGTCTCATTTATGTCAGATCCAGCCCTCATAACAAATGAGTTCGACACCCCTGACTAACCTATGCAAAAAGTGTGCAGAACTCTTAGCTGGGGCTTAACATGTAAACAAAAATAGGGAGAATGCTCCTGGTGGAGGAGGCAGGCTAGATCTTACTGGGGGTGGGGGGAAAGGAGCAGCCCCAAGGAATCGTAATGGAGGGAGCTGCCTTATGGATTACAAAGGTTCCAGGCAGATCCCAATCGTAGAGGTCTTTTTTTTAAGCTCACAGAAATATGCTTTTTGGTGAGAATGCAGATCTGGCACACTTGGGGGAAAAGGAAAATGTGTTTCAACTATATTTGCCTGGGGATCCCTCAGAATCACAACTGACCTGCAGCCTAACTTGGTGTTACAGTCACTCTGACAGGCATAGACTCTCAATATAATCTTTCTCCCTCTCATATATATATATATGCATACATATATCCAAACAGACTAATCTCCTTGTCTTATTCACCCAGAACAGAATCAGCTCTTATAGTCACTGAGACTAAACTGTTTGCCTTATTCACACAGAATAGAAGCAAAATTCCATAGTCACACAGACCATGCTGTCTCTTCAAACTTATTATTTATTTATTTATTATTTTCAATTTGTATCCCGCCTTGTCGGCTTACAGAGGTTAAAACTTCACACACAGAACTCTGTCATAAAACCTCTCTCCTCTCACACTCTCAGCCATCAACCAATCACAGCACACTCATCTCCCCCTATCGCACTCCTTACATTACTGCAGACAAGCTCAACATTTAAAGACACATACACCAAAACATGGACTTATTACAACTACCTTTAATTGGAAGCTACCATCAAGCCAAAGGCAACTGATGCCCTCTGCTCCACCAGCTGCCATCCTTTGCTCCAACTACCCCAGGACCCACCACTTAACCCCTCAAGGGCTGAGTCTCCAGAGTTCTAGATCTCCTTGGTTTTGCTTATTTAAAACAATGGACATCTGAACACAGCCTGTTTAACTGCTCAGAGTTGGCAACCCTAGCTTAAGTTGCATGGTGGTTTATGACCAACCACCTGTGACATACAAATGTCAGCACCAAGTTAACTATAGTTGCTTTTCTTTCCACTAACAGTATCCTGAGCAATAATCTTAAAAGAATCCTGGCTTGTGGGACAAAAAAACCTAACTCCAAAGAAGCCCCGCATCTGAATTTGTCTGTCACAGGTCACCAGAGTTACCGTTAATCCCCATCCCTTTCTTGCAAGAGAAGGGAAGGGTGGGGAGGTAGGAGGAGCCGGGCACACATGCAACCCCAAGACAAGCTGGGTTTGTGTACATTTTTTATTTAACCTCCGTTGAAATGGGAACCTGAATGCAGCCAGCATCAAATTTGAACAATGCAATAAACCACCAATGACTTTGGCCGAAGTGTTTGCAAACTCTTTCGAGACCAGCAAAACGCCACTAAAAGTCCGCACCTGCAAGCACCAGAAGACTGAGGGCTCAACAAGTAAGGAGTAAGACTCCAGCAAGAAGGAATCTACTCCTCTCCTGTGCTTGGGCACGCAGTTCCTGACAAAATCCAATATCCAGGCATGGGGCAAAAAAATAAGGCTTCTTTCCTACCCACTTGTTCACTGCTTGGGACAAAGAAGTCATTTGCACGCTCACTTGAATGATCCCGAAACAGAAGAGGCACGCCATGGAAGCGGCACGCCACAGAAAAATAAGAGAGCCAACCAGAGAGGAGACACCCCTTTGAAAAGTCAGAAAGGAAGATGAAGGGAAAAGCTGCAAAGCTCAAGGCAACTCTTCACTCACTCCAGGACATTCCAGCCCCAGCAATATTTCCCTGAAAGGCAATTAAGTTATTGTGCCATATGTGGCGCATGGACCAGCTGCCATACAGTATGGTTTGCTTCAGAAATAACTTCAATCAATACACTGACTCCTTCTGTCAGTTATAATTAAGGTGAGGTAAATGGCAGGTGCAGCATTAATTAACAAAACTGAAGCCTACAAGAGCAAAAGATTCCAGAACAGCGACGGAAGCCTGAAATCAGACATTCCAATGTAGAGGCTGCTCATGCACAAGGGACTGGTGCTCAGGAGAGCACACCGAGAAAGCAAAGAGAGGATCCGTAATCCATCCTAGTATGCTCAGTGTTTCCTCTTTTTGATTCCAAAGGAGTGGCAGACAAGGAATATATATTAACAGTGGCATATTTTACTTTTGTATTGATTTCAATACTTATACCTTGCTTTCCCCCCCCAAGAGTCTTACAATATCATTCTCCCCTCTGTCCACTCTTATCCTCCTAACAAACAACCCTGTAAGTGAGTAGAGAAGAGCAAGAGTCCAGCAACACCTTGAAGACTAACAAAATTTGTGGCAGGGTATGAGCTTTTGTGAGTCACTGCTCGCTTCTTCAGATACAGCCAGAATGTGAGTCCATCTGTCCTATATATTGGAAAGTGGAGTATTTTCAAATGCCAAATGACATTAGCAGGCAAATGACAATAGCACGTGTGATTAGATTAGGGGTAATAGGCGTGGAGAAATCAGCACTGGTAGTGAGGCAGGATTTCTCCACACCTACTACTTCTCTGCATGTCACGCCTAATCCAATCACATGTGCTATTGTCATTTGCCTGCTAATGTCATTTGGCGTCTGAAATCACTCCCCTTTCCAATAAGTAGGACAGATGGGCTCCCATTCTAGCTGTATCTGAAGAAGCGAGCAGTGACTCACAAAAGCTCATACCCTGCCACAAATTTTGTTAGTCTTCAAGTTGTTGCTGGACTCTTGCTCTTTTCTACTGCTACAGACAGACTAACACGGCTACCCATCTTGATCTATCTCCTCTAAGGCAGATTAAGCTAAGAGAAGACATGACCAAGGTCACCCAGCAAGCCTCCAAGGCAGAGTGGGGATTCAAACCTGGGTCTCCCAGGTCCTAGTCCCCCAGCACTCTAGCCACCACACCACACTGGCATAGAAAGGACGGAACTGAAAAACTGATCGATACAAACAGACTGGGTTCCAATTTAGCATGTTTGTTTGCTGTAACAAAAGCTTGTGAGGTTATTTGTGTTTTCTAGTTTAATCTCTCAGAAATTTATTACGATCATAGATCAGAATAAAACATAAACATAGGCATACCAATAATAAAAGTAAATACAAAAGACTATTATAGTTATTTAAAATCGCTATATAACTTAAAAATACTATATCATCCTAGAGTAGAAGAAATCAACTTGTTGTTGTATGTCTCTGACGTATTCTATAAGCAGCCGCAAGGAATTTTGCACAATTAATAGTTATTTAAGAATTCCCTTTCAAGAGACTCTCTATGATTTCATTATCTGAACTTCCAAGATAAGCTCATAACAAGGGGACAATAAACTTCACACAGATATCCATGTACATATTACAGTGTAGTAGAATATGATTGACTGAATCAGTCTCGTTAGATCCACACATACATAGTCTTTGATCCAAAGGAATCTTTCTGAATTTTCTATTGAGAACTGCAGAAGGAAAAGCCTGCCATCTTGCCAATATATAGCCTCTTCTTTGCTTGGGTACTACCAGTAATGAAAGGTATGTGGCCAGTGCAGTTAAGTACCTGCGGTTCTCCAGAATCAAAAAATGAGGTGCCTTAGTGTTGTCTTCCTGTCTCTCAATGCACTACACACAATCAATGCTCGGAAAAAATCATAGAAAAAGGATTTATAGTGCTAATATCAAGACATGTGTAACTTATAAATAATACAGAGAAGGGGGGTCCAAAGAAATGTTGGTAGACTAAATTCTCCGGAATAAAAGTTTGTTTCGACAAGCTTCATTCGAACGGGACCTTATTGAACCTTATGATATTACGAAAATGTGTTACAAAATAGAAAAATGTATTCTAAATAGTAAGCAATGTGACTTTGTAAGCACTTCCTCCTGTGTTAATTATGTTTATGTATTTTGTAGAGATTTCTTATGAAGTGACACTATCCCTGCTATCATACTCAATGATGAATGAATATTAGAAGACACCTTTTTGTATGTAATTTAGTCTTTTATTCATATGAAATTTTTGGTACATTGCAATTTCTATTTTGTAATACATTTTTCTATTTTGTAACACATTTTTGTAATATCATAAGGTTCAATAAGGTCCCGTTCGGATGAAGCTTGTCGAAACGAACTTGTATTCTGGAGAATTTTGTCTACCAACATTTCCTTTGGACCCCCCCTTCTTTGTATTATTTATAATTTACACAAGTCTTGATATTAGCACTATAAATCATTTTTCTATTATTTTTTCTGAGCACTGTGGTCTTTAGATTTGGATTATTGGAGCTGTGATTCTCTTATTGCACATTCCTGTCTCTCAATGTCAAATATCCTTTGTTGTATCAATGCTTTAGCATGAGTAATATCTAGACGGAGGATACTGTCCTCCTCTAGTACAATAGATTGAAGATTCTGGAGGACCCCTTTTGTCCAAGACAATTGGAATCCATCTTTTAAAAATAAGGTCATAACACCCTGAGGATTTCACCTTACACTCAGCCAGTAAATAATAGAGACAAGTTTCAGCTTGGCTTCAACTTTAACCATGCCCGATTCTAAATATAAACTTGTACTAGTCACACACTTGCGTACTTGAAAGATGGATCTTAGAAATTTTGATTTAACTTTTTCCAGGAAAGTGTAGGGAGAATCAAGGTTCACTTAATACAACTTAAATGCTGTTTGCGGGGATTTTATATATGCATCCTATTATTTCCTGCTTTAGCATAAGAGACAATTATTTCCTGCATAAGCATAGAGGCACTTATTTCCATGTGCTTCCAAGAAATAGTTAACTGGGGGGAAAACAACTTCCAAACTTTCCAGTTTGTCTGGCATTGTATCCACTATGTTACTTCATCTATCAAGCCCTGCTTTGGAGGTGAAAAGTGCCATCAAGTCACAGCTGACTTATGCATCCCCGTAGGGTTTTCAAGGCAACAGATGTTCAGAGGTGGTTTGCCATTGCCTGCCTCCATCTCACAACCCTCGTATTCCTTGCAGGTCTCCCATCCAAATACTAGCCAGGGCCAACCCTGCTTAGCTTCCAAGATCTGATGAGATCAGGCTAGCCTGGGTCATCCAGGCTTTGCCTTCCATCATTTAACTGGGACTAGGCCAAATACTATGGAGATCAGGAGGACCTTTTCAGTAGTGGCACCCCGAGATGTGGAATACCCTCCTCCATTGCACCTAGTGCCAGAAATGTAACAAATCTGGCAAGCTCAGGACTTTTGCTGGTTTATTATTAGCAGCTGTTCCTTGTTGCTGTTAATGGTTTGTTCCCCCTGATTTTATACGCATTAAATGCTCATAAATGCATTATATGCTCATATGGCTCCCCCACCCCACCCCCAGCTTTATGTGGTTTTCTCATGCTTTTAATTTTTTTAAATGCTGCTTTGTTAAGTAATGCCCATTCATGATTATTATTTTTAGTAGTGGGCATGGGGATTTTTTAAAAAAATGTATGATTTTTAAATAGTGATTTATATTGCAGTCCGGAGAATCTTACTGTGAAGGGTGGTGTGAGGGAGGCACAGGGCAGACGTTTCTCAAATAAATACTACTCAGTTTAATGAATATGTAGTAATTGTGGGAAATTGAGCACCTCCATAGATCAAGTTGGACCCCTCCCCACTGAAATGAATGGAAAGTCCTCATCCACACGTGCACAAATTCCTGAAGGATAGTAACAGATTGTATTAACTCACCAGGCAAGGTTTCGGGGTCCACACACACCCCCAATTCCCGAATCCCAGTTTCATTTTCTGGTGCAATTCACAATTACTGTCCCCTTTCACAGGTATTATTTCAATTACATTGCATTCGTCTGTGGAAAGCCTGCTGGCTCGCAGACAGAAACAACCCACTCAAAGAAATGTGATGCAGCTGGCGAGGCAAAGATAATTGCAATATTCATAATCAAATTTGTAATCTAGCGCTGTGTCCATCTGTAAACAAGTTCTATTTTTTTTTAAAAAAACACAGATAAATGATTTTCTAACACAGCACAGAGTGCAGCAGGAAAAAGGAAATTTTAACACCCCTGCTGGCCACAAAGCAACGTTTGAACTAACGGCTCCCTCTGCATAGAATTCTACAGCAAGATGGGAAATTTTATTGCTGCTGATTACTCATAAAGGCATCAGTTAAGAGGGCGTTCAACATTTCAAAGCGTGCCTTCATCTAAAAACGAAACAAACTGTGTCTACGGAAGGAAAGAAAAGCCACATTTCAGAAGATCTTTGTTCCTGACACAGCCCTTTTTAAAAAGCCCCTCATAAACAATGGCAAAAATCTGTTGTTGAGTTTTTGCTACCATGGCACCCACAGTTGCCAATCTCCAGGTGGAGCCTGGATATCTCTGAGAACTATAACTGATCTCCAGAGCCCAGCTGCTCTGGAGAAAATGGTTGCTTTGAAGGTGGACTATGAGAGGCAGTGTGGTGTAGTACTTAAGAGTAGTGGACTCTAATCTGGAGCACTGGCTTGGATTCCCCACTCCTCCTCCACATGAAGCCTGCTGGGTAACCTTGGGCCAGGCCCAGTTCTCTCAGAATCCTCTCAGCCCCACCTGCCTCATAAGGTGCCAGCTGTGAGGAGAGGAAAGGAAAGTCAATTGCAAGCCACTTTCAGTCTCCTTAAAGTAGAAAAAAGTGGGGTTATAAGAACTCTCTCTTCTTCTTCTGGACTGTATTGCATTATACCCCACTGAGGTCCCTCCCCACCCCAAACCCTGCCCTCTTCAATTCCCCCTCCATGTCTTCAGGAAATCCCCAGTCCAGAGTTGACAATGCTAGCAGCACCCACCTTACGGCAGGCCTCAACAAATCCCAGGTGCCAGGTCACCATGGTGCTCAGGAATTTCACTGTGGCTGATACTTTCAGCAATGATTTTATGTAGCATTTCTTGGCCAACCTCCGCTTATACAAAGTTCATTTCACATCAGAATATGTTGTGCTGAATGACATAAAAATGGATGTGCATGAACTTGTCATTGCTTGTTTATAAGTTATCTTTATACCCTCCCATGGTAGTGGACAAATTCACTTCTTAACCTATTGTGGAAAGTGTCGTCAAGTCACAGCTAACTTATAGTGACCCCATGGGGTTTCCAAGGCAAGAGCCATTCAGAGGTGGTTTGCCATTGCCTGCCTCCTCATCACAACCCTGGTATTATAGGGTGGTCTCCCATCCAAGAACTAATCAAGAGTCAGCCCTGCTGAGGTTCCAAGATCTGATGAGATAAGGCTAGCCTGGGCTATCCAGGTCAGGGCTCACTTCTCAACTAGTTCCTTTCTATTCTGGTTCCAAATATCCCATTAAATGGAGCTTCTTAAAGAAAAATGAAATCACAGGAAACTGGGGAGAGGCTGGCTTAGGATCAGAACAGAGGTACTTTTTTGTTGTAGTTATGACAACCAAGATATTCATTTATGCAGGTGAGAACAGTGGTGTCACAAGGAACTGTGAAGAGGCTAGGGATTATATCTGATGGTAGCAACAAATCAGAAAAATGCAGACATTAAAACACAAAACCCTGAAGGATGAAAAATTAGCATGGCTCCTAAATGTTACAGCTGGCTTCTCAAGCCAAAGAAAATCTTGTTGAGGTCTGTCCTACAAAAGCTCTCTCCTGGGAGAGAACTGGTACAGACCATACCACTTCAGACCCTGCCAATTGACAGGTTGCACGAACCAGCATCCAGAACAGGGGGTCCCAATGTAGCACCTGTGGGAACCCAACCTACCAATATTTTTCCAGGTGCCTCTTGCCTTCTTCCCTGAAGCATCTCTTCCCCAAAGTAAAGACTGTCTTCTGCTCCTTTGGACCAGCAGGTGTTCAAGGAAAGTCCAGGAGGGATCACCTTCAAGTCTGCAGGGAGCAGCCATTTGGAAACAGCTGTCTCCATCCTAGAAGAACACTTGGGGTGGGACCTCCTGGCATTCTGTGGCAACCCACGCCCCCAAAGTTTTGTGCTTGGACCTATACCCTGTGGCAGGCTTTTGGTGGTGGTGCCCAATAACAATTTCTCCAAATTCCAAAATGTTGGAATTCCACTGGCTCAACAAAGGCTTGGGGACACCCAGATTTAGAACCACAACTGCAACTTCCGAATACATACAGCACTGCTTGCCTGCTTCCATATTCCACCTTTCACACACTAATTCTCATCTCCACAATACAGCACTCTCTACAGACAAAGTGACAACTGCTAGGTATGCTTTCGTAACTTGGACACCACACCAAACAAGACTGGCACACAAATTAAATCTAAGCCATGGCTTTCAGTTCTCATTTGCTGGCTGATTGCAAGCCCAACTTTGTTCATTTGCATCTCTCACCAAGCCAAAAATCAAACTTCCTAACTTGGCATGGTTTATTTAATTTGTCCATGCTCCGCCTTTCTCCCCGTTGAGGAACCGAAGCAGCTGAGCCGAGCTCAAGTGTGTCAATTAGGAACCAGAAAGCCAAGGCTCGAGTCACACCACAGTCTCTTGGTCACAGCCTTTGCTTCAATACAAGACTAATCCAAATTGCTTTGACTGTCCCTACAACTGCCAAACCCCCCCCCAAAAAAAGAGGGAGGTAATAAACCTACAACCAACACACCAAACGAGAAATGGAAAAGGTTGAGGAACAGATAAAATCTTTTACTAAAATGACATAAAAGTCTAATGAAACAATTTTGCTTTAGTAAACACACACACACACACACACACACACATATATATATATAAAAATAAGAGACATAAAAATCATACAGACCAAAGTAAGAAAATAAGTTTAAAAAATCAGAATCATAGAGTTGGGAGGGACCTCCATGGTCATCTAGTCCAACCCCTGTAGAATGCAGGAAATTCACAAATACCTCCCCCCTCCACACACCCAGTTACTCCCATGCCCAGAAGATAACAAAAAAACCTCCAGGATCTCCAGCCAAACTGGCCTGGAGAAAAATTGCTTCCTGACCCCACGTAGACCAAACTTATTTCAACAAAACTGTCTTTTTTCAGTGGTACATTTTTAAAAGGTATTGATTCAGAAAAGTTATATATAGTTAAATATCAAGAGTCCCTATGATGCACATATACATACAATTCATGGGTGTGATCCAGCAGGGCTTCCTTCTCTATTGCCCCCTTTGCTTATGATGGACTGTGTCGTCAAGGTAAGTTATAAACTAGCCTTTTTTTATACACCAAAATACTAATCTGCTATTTTTAAAAATTCTGAACATCCCTCAGTGGGATCGTCCAGGACACCGGATGTCACTCAAATATTCAAGACACCTGAGCCGAGTTCCACATAAGCAAAGGAGCTTTGTTTTTCATCAGCACCAAGGACAGCTCCTCTCACATATTTGCATATCGCCTTTTGAAGCCAGCCTCGGCAGAGTAAACAAAGCTGGCTCTAATGCAAGACAAATTACATCTGACTTTCTTTTAATGCTAATTTGGATTGAAAAATGCATATCCAGGTGTGCACCACACCAGAAGACCCTGGTCCCTTGCTTCCCACCAACCAGCTCACAAATGAGTTCTTAATCCACAGGAAACACAGGCAGCTGCCTTCTACTAAGTCAGACCCTTTAATTGATCAAGGTCACTATTGTCTGTTCTGAATGGCAAACGGGTCTCCAGGGACTCATGCAAAAGTCCTTCCACATCACCTCCTACCTGATCCTTTTAAGTGGCAATGCGGGTGACTGAACTGGGGGACCTCCTGCTTGCCAAGCTGATGCTCTACCGCCGAGCCACAGTTCTATCCCACCTGTTCATCAGACAAGTGGTGCTCATGCATGAAAACAGCTGAAGACAACATCAAGGAGCTTGTGCAGAGGCTGCTGAACAGCATACTCTGGGAAGGTGACTCGGTCTCTGGGCGGAAAGCATCTTACCATGTTTAGCATCTGCCTTCCGGCCCCACCCATGCCCCAGATGTGCAACAATGGAATGTGTGTGCTTGGAACTTTTCAATGCCATGCTTACAGTGTGGAAACCCTTTTCACTACTCTCCATGTCGGGGTGTTTAAAGCCACCCCAGAGACAAGGCCCTGTGGAACAACCTTCCAGGGCAGAGGATCAGGCTTGCACAGGCTTTGACTGAAGGCCTAGAGCCGGGGAGTTGAATTTGAACCTGGTCACGCAGAGCTCAGGGAACCAGTCAGCCCATGCCATAGAAGAACTCAAGAGATCTCCCGTGCTCACCAGTTCAGCCACACTTAGTTCTCAAGGAAAGTTTGCAGGATTAGACCTCTGTGAGGTAAGGAACGGCCAAGGCCATGGAAAACACAACATGCCCATCCACCAGCATTCAAGGAGCAGCTGCTAAGGTGACATAATGTCCAGGTTCTTCCTCTTTGCATCATGCAGCCAAACCTGTGTATATCACAACATTCTGGGTGCGTTCAGACAGGGGCTTTACACCGGTATAGGTGCCGGTTGCAATCGCTGTACTCACCAGCGTTCAGACAGGGAACATCTGCCTCCTGTCCCTAACCGGTGTAAAGCCCTTTACACCGTTGCACTCTGCCACTAGGTCCCAAGTGGGGGTATACTGAGTGCAACGGTTGCTTCCGATGTACCCCGGCGTCTGATCGCTCTCCACCGGTGCCTAGCCATTTCCGTCGGAAGCCTGAGGCTTCCGGTTTCCCCCCGCCATTTTTTTACCGGCATAAACTGCACCGGTTCCAACTGGTACAGTTTATGCCGGCTAAAATGCCCCGTCTGAACGCACCCTCTATGTTTTTCCATAAAAAAAAGACATAGAGGAAACAAATATCTGAACAATGGGCTGGATCCCCAAGATCTAATCTGCAAGCAGGGGCACTTTCCTTCAGTGGGAGGAGCCTTCCTCCAATGACTCCTGAGCTAGAAGATTCCTTCCACCAGAGGAAAACACCTCAGCTAGCAGAAAAGACATGAAGGACCCAACCCACTCAGACATTCAGTTGAGTTTACACACATCTTAACTGTGCTCAAATTGCAAAGCAGCCTTTTTTTTACTATCAGGTTGCAGACAACTTATGGCAACCCTATAGCATTTTCAAGGCAAGAGATGGAACAGAGGTGGTTTGCCATTGCCTGCCTCTACACAGCAGCCATAGACTTCCTTGGTAGTCTCCCATCTAAGTACCAACCAGGGACAACCCTGCTTAGCTTCCAAGATCTGACGAGATTGGGCTAGCCGGGGGTATCCAGGTCAGAGTAAAAGCTCTGTTTTTAAGAAGGCTACAAGCAAGACTGAGCCTGCAGACTTTATTAGGAAGTTTCCTCCTTCTCCTGTTCCTGCCATCCCAGGGGGCATGCTTGTGTTTTAATGGCTTGCATCTTAATACTGTGTTTTTAAATTGTAGGTTGCCTTGAGCATGACTCTGAAGTGGCAGCACAGCAACGTTCTAAGTAAATACATTCTTCCCCTGCCACACTGTTGGCTGGCACTGGTATAAGCCAGAAAATACACATTGGATGTGCTGGTGGCAGAAAGTGACTTCAAGTCACAGCTGAATTATGGAGACCAACAGGGTTTTCAAGGCAAGAGGCGTTCAGAGGTGGTTTGCCACTGTCTGCCTCTGGGTCACAGAGGTGGTTTGCCATAGCCTACCCTCTGGTATTCCTTGGAGGTCTTCCACTCAAATACTAGCCAGGGCTGACCCTGCTTGATTTCAGAGATTTGACAAGACCGGGCTAGCCTGGGCAATCCAGGTCAGGACACATGTTGGATAGATAAGTTTTATAATTCCTTTTTACAAAATTAATTTATACCAAAAAAAGACCAAAAAAATATAGTACCTATAGTTTACAAAGGTTTCTCTGAAGCAAACAGGAAAGTTTTGTCACATTTTCTCATTCCAGAAGAGGGGGGAAAGCCCAAAAAACAATGTTCTGTTAAATTTACCAAATCATTTGAAAATTGCTCCTAGGAGGTCTCTGATATTATGTCCGTTTCAGCAATAAAGCTATCCACCAGGTTTTACCAGGGCTCTAGCCAGAAAATTTTGAATGGTGGAGCTCTGAGAAATCGGGAGTGGGGGAGCAAGAGAGAGGGGAGCAGGAAGAATACATTTCCCCCGCACCTCTCCAACTGTTGGAGAGGTACGGACTCACTGGGTATTCTTCCTGCTTCTGCAGCTGACTTTACAAAAGAACCGAAATGCTGCCAATAAGCGCTGTAAGTGCATTCAGAGCAAAATCACAAAATGCATTTAAGTATCAGTACAAAATTGGTACAAAATTGGTACGAAAAGTCAATCCGATCCAGGTGAGTAAAAAGTCTTTGACGAAATTCTCCGGAGTACACTTCCGTTTCGTAAGTACTTCCTCCAAACTCCTTCAAATTGACAAAGCTATGACTTCCGTTCACTTATTTATTGTAGAATATACAGAAACACTTTCCCCCGAAGTTCTCCTGAAGTACTGAAGACGATCAACTTCGTCAACAACTTGTTACTCACCTGGATCGGATAGATTTTTGTACCAATTTTGTACTGATCTTTAAATGCATTTTGTGATTTTGTTCTGAATGCACTTATAGCGCTTATTGACAGTGTTTTGGTTCTTTTGTTAGGTTGTGATTCTAGCTGTGATCTTCTGGCTTTACTCTGCAGCCAACTTTGGCAGCAGAAGCAGGAAGACCCAGCGAGCCCATGCCTCTCTGGCTCTGGAGGGAGGAGGGGGACCAGGAGGAATGGGAACTGATGGGGCAGGGCTAATTTCGTGGGAATGTCACCCCCCAAACGCCCCACCACGGCTACGGGCCTGGATTTTACTGAGACCTTCTTCTCTGCTCTGACCATTCTGGCAGCTGTAAATAAACTCAAAACTACTTCCATAAGTTTTACCACCTATCGAAAAAGTCAGAGAGCATGTCAGGGAAGCTGCTATTGGCAGCGTAAGACAGACAGCAGAACACAAGCCAAATCCTTCTTCCAAATCTGCCGTTTCCCATCCTACAGCAGAGAAACGGTGGCAGCTCAGGTAAGACAAAAGGTCATAAGACACACGCACAAGTCAAGCGGGAGCCGGGGCTGTGCAAGCTCAGTCCTGTCTCTCTTTCTCTTGCTCTCTCTTTAACAGAACTTTTCAGGTAAACAAAAGCAAAAGAACAAATAAAAATGGCCAAGGAAGAGCGGAGCCACAGCAGCTCTTCAACAAGAATCCTCACACAGTGATAAAAACCCGCCCCTGCCATATGGCCCAGTGTAGCTTGCCATGTGGGAACGGCGGCAACCATGCCTCGTTCCAAAATTAGCACTTAAAGAAGAGTAATTGCTCCAATTAGAAGCTACCCAATTTGAAAGGAAGGCAAAATATTAAATCACAAACAATTCCAGGTTCTACAAACCGTGCGGAGGCCAACCTTGTGCTACTGGTTAGGCACGTATAAATGTAATTACCATTCTGAGAGAACAAGCATGGGTCCACGCTCCCAAAGGGCCAAAGAGAATTTTATTACAGAAGAAAGTAGAAACAAAAGGATAGGATGCCCATAAGGCAACAAGAAGCAGAAATACCCCCCCGGGGGGGGGGCTATTTGCTTTACTTGCTCTGTTTACACCCTGCCTATCTCCCCAATGGGATTCAAAGTGGCTTACATCATTCTTCTCTCCTCCATTTTATCCTCACAGCAACCCCGTGAGGTAGGTTAAGCTCAGAACGTGTGATTCTGGCAAGATCCCATGACAGGGTGGGGATTCAAATCTGATCCGACATTCTACTCGCCAAACCACACTGGTCCTCTATTGGTGCCCTGCATTTGAGGGAGCAAATCGACGCCCTGGAGGTCCCTTCCCACTACTGCAAATTCACACAGCTTTGAATATCCCACTTATCTGGTACAGGTTTTTTGGACTTACAACCAAGCCAATGGAAGACACGGACTTTGCAACCAATAAAGACACCCTTCTGATTGGCGACACGGAACCAGTCGGAAATCGGGGCTCCGAAGCGGGGGATTCCCCGCCACCCGGGCCCATTTGGCAACCCTAGAAAAAGAGCAGTTTCTGTCAAGAGCTCTCTCAGCCCGACCTACCTCACAGGGTGTCTGTTGTGGGGAGGGGAAGCGAAAGTAGTTTGTAAGCTACTCTGAGACTCTGGGGGAAGGGTGGGAGATAAATGCAATCTCTTCTTCCAGACCAACAAAGTTTTATTCAAGGTATGAGCTTTTGTGTGCACACACACTTAATACATTGGAAGGAAGGTAAGGTTCAAACTTACAGAGGGAGCTGAACAGCCAATTAACATGCAACATGATGAAGATGTTTTAAGATATCCAAGACAAAACTAAACAACAAGATAAGGTTATAAGGTCAACAAGACAGAGACTCTCCATTCACTTCTCCCAGGCGTGGAGGTCACTTAAAAACTAGGCTTCAGCAGAACATGGATAGAGAACTGCCAGAAGTACAAGCTGGGTTTCAGAGAGGGACAGGAACTAGAGATCAAATTGCCAACATTCGCTGGATTATGGAGAAAACAAGGGAGTACCAGAAAAACATCTATTTTTGCTTCATTGACTACACTAAAGCCTTTGATTGTGTGGATCACAACAAACTGTGGCAAGTCCTTAAAGAGACGGGAGTACCAGACCACCGCACATGTCTCCTGAGAAACCTATAGGAAAAGGAGTATGACAAGGATGTATATTGTCACCCTGCTTATTTAGTTTATATGCAGAGTGGATGAATCACAAGCTGGAATTAAGATTGCTGGGAAAAACATCAACAACCTCAGATATGCAGACGATACCACTCTAATGGCAGAAAGTGAAGAGGACCTCAAGAGCCTCTCGCTAAGAGTGACAGAGGAGAGCACAAAGGTTGGCTTGAAACCCAACATCATGGCATCTGGCCTCAACACTCCTTGGCAAATAGAAGGGGAAGTAACGGAAGCAGTGACAGAATTCACGTTCTTGGGATCCAAGATCACTGCAGATGGTGACTGTAGCCATGAAATTAAAAGACGCCTGCTCCTTGGGAGGAAAGCTATGCAGGGTAATAAATAGTAGAGACATCACCCTGCCAACAAAAGTCTGTATGGTCAAAGCAATGGTATTCCCAGTAGTAATATATGACTGAGAGTTGGACCATAAGGAAGGCCGAGTGCCGAAGAATAGATGCTTTCGAATAATGGTGCTGGAGAAGACTCTTGAGAGTCCTCCCTTGGACTGCAAGGAGATTAAATCAGTCAATCCTAAAATAAATCAACCCTGACTGTTCCCTGGAAGGCCAGATACTGAAGCTGAAGCTCAAATACTTTGGCCACCAAATGAGAAGGGAGCACTCACTGGAGAAGACCCTGATGCTGGGAAAGATGGAAGGTCAAAGAAGAAAAGGACAGCAAAGGATTAGATGGTTAGACAGTGTTATCAATGCAACGAAGATGAAGCTGAGCAGACTCCGGAGGGAGGTGGAGGACAGGAGGGCCTGGCGTGATGTGGTCCATGAGCTCGCGAAGAGTCGGACTCGACTGGCTGACTGAACAACAAAAATAGTGTTATTTCAGCCAAACATTCCAATATGTTTATTGGAAAGTGTGTGTTTATTAGGAGCAAAGCTAACATCCAAACGATCAAATCCCCAACTGCCTTTTTAAACTTGGCATCTGAATCACACCAGCCTCTGAGCCCACTCTGCCATGCCTTTCATGGGTGCCAAGTCTGAGGGATGTCCCATCCAGCGGGGTCAAATATCCGCCTCTGCTCATTTTCCAGGCATGAATTTCACTTGCATTTATCTGGGGCCAGTTCCCCTAAAACTGGCCAGGGAGAATCTCAGGAGTGAGAAGCCCCCTGCTGGAAATCTCCACCTACCTGGATGTCAGGGGAGGGGTTATAGCCCAGAATCCTTCCCCCAGTTGAAATTGATGGCAAATGAGAAATCAAAGCACAGCAACCAGAAAAACAGATGTTTCAAACATAAAACCAGAAAAGGAAGACAGAAGGATGCCCCTTCATCATTGCCCCAGATAGCCACCATCCCCTCAGCTTTTGGGACTGAGCCCCTCAATTCCTCCTCTCTCCTTGTGCCAGGGTTGCCAGCTCTAGGTGGGGAAACACCTGCAGATTCTGGGGGCGGAGCTCAAGGAGGGCGGGGCTTGGTGGCGAGGGACTTTAATGGAGTCTGATGCCACAGAGTCCACCTTCCAAAGCAGCCATTTCCTGCAGGGGAACTGATCTCTGCTGCCTGGAGATTAGTTGTAATCCATGGAGATCGCCAGCCACCACCCGGAGGCTGAACTTCATAGGAAAACAACCGTGATATGATAATGAAGTCACGTTTAGGGGGAAATATATCTTCTTTAATTATCCAGTGAGTAACAAACCATTAAAGTTGTTTCCTTTGAAATAAATTGGTCTCAAATCTTTTCTGACAGTACAGCGCTCGATAGACCGTTTCACTCAAGGTTTCATCAGATCAGACCTTACAGTAGAAAATATACAAAAATAAAATCTTCACCACTTTTGGTCTGCATGCACCCAAAACAGAGTTCAGATTAAGTCCAGCCTGCCCTGTGATCTCTTGTCCTTGACACCCCCTGGAGGCTAGCAACCCTAACCCTGTGTCCGTACATCAGTGCCTATTCTACCACTGGCAGGTCAGATGGTAGCCGGCATGTGCCTCAATGTGGTCATTTCCTGCCCCAGGTGAGCAAGGCACAGAGCTGGAGAAGAAATGTGCCAATGCTCAGGCTCTAGCCAATCTATCACCAAGCCATCCAAAGCACATCTTCGTAAACACTTCTAACCAATGAAAGATGTTGAGTGGCTTTCAAGAGTCTTGATAAAAAGCATCCCTAGGTTAGTGCCATCCTGCTGATCCACATTACAATCCTCACTGGCAGGATCTCTTTCCTCCTCCGAATGTAGTCAAAGTTAAAGGTTGCAGCTAATCAAAAAGTGGATCAGCTGATCAGGAAGAGCAGAGAGAACTCCCTTTTATAGCAACCAGTTAAGTTCTGCATTCTTTGTACAATTCCCTTTTTTTATTAAGCAAATACTCTTCAGCAATGTTCTTATCTTACTAATTATTTTAAAAAAGCAAAATGCCCACTCACACACACAGAGCTTCACATCCCATTTTGTTGTTTTATGTTCCCTACTTTAGACACCTCGAGTACCCTTCATAGCAACAACTACACTGTTAATTCTCCGTTATGACCAACACCGTCAATGTGCACAGCAATAAATTCGTAAATAGGGGATAAAGGGACACAGATTATTGGATTAGTGGAGGAATGCCAAACTTGAAAGTTAATTTTGGACCCTGGGGTTGGTTCCAGAGAGAGGACAAACCCCTTTTGATCTTCCTTCCCCACAGCTATGACTAGAACTGTGGGGCCCCAAGAAAAAAAACCAGGAGAGGACAGGGGCGGGGGGGGGGGGGGGGGGGGAATCAAGCAAGATAATCATTTCTCCCACTTGCTCCAGTGGAAAAGCCGGCAGCACTTAACCACCAATTGTTTTGCCCCATGGAAGGCCATGTGCCACCCCAACCCCATACAGCAAAAAAGATTCAATAACTATCTACAAGTTTTTATCCCACCCTTCCTCCAAAAGGCTTAGTATGGCATATTGCTCTCCCTCACTCTCCCTTCACATTTCCCCCTCTAACAACCACCTTGTGAAATTAGTCAGGCTGAAGAGCACACAGGTGATTTCAAAAACGCTGGGTAGTTTTGGACCAGATTGGGAGATTCGAACTCGAGTCCTCCCCCACCAAATCTTACTCCAGCACTCTAACTACTACACCACACTGGCTCTCGCCATCACTCTCTCCCCCAGATCTCGCCTTGACAGTTTTATTTCTTAAGCCGTAGAACCAGTTTCTGATGCTGTTCGCTAACATACAGACAGAAAGTGTCAAACTGAGAACAGCTTAATACCTAAACACATTATTACAAAAAAAAACAAAGCTCAGGGACAAATTTAGAAAAGCCAGAAGTCAACTTACTTCCCCATCCAAACTGCATAGCTTTCCGGGAGCCTCGGGATAAAGAGAATGGAATCTCCAGTGTCAACCTCAACTGCTCCGTAGCAGTCCGCCTCAGTCACTCCGAAGGTCCAATGAAAGTACGATTCCTAGATGGAGAAAGAAAGTGGCATTTCATCTCTCTCTAGTTACTGGCTGTTCCCAAATACCATTAAAAAGACAACAATCAAAAACCAACATAGAACATGGAGCCGCTGGAAAGGAACCAAGCCCAACCACAAACACAGCTGCATGGTGCAAACAATCTACCAGCCTTAGTAAACTCAAAAAGGACACAAGGCTTTCTGTAGTTTTCAGGCAGCGGCACAAATATACACGCAAACTTTCCAAATAACCGAATGGAACGTTTCAGACCACCAGCACTTCTAAAGACCACCAGGTGAGACGCTGGAACAACCAGTCTATAAGGAGAACTGAAAACAAGGACTTTTATGGGACTACAGGGCTTCTTAGAAATGCTTTACAGAAAGGGAAGTGATAGACCCAAATAGCTGCCAGGAATCCAAGTGCAAGCCATGTGCAAATTTATGCCAGTGTGCTAAAGCAATAGCACATGTTGCTCTTGTGTATTTTTGTGTGTGCCACTTCCCAATATGGGACTCATAACAACCAGCATTTGAGAAGAAGAAGAGATTGGATTTATACCCCACCCTTCACTACCCAAAGGAGTCTCAGAGTGGCTTACAAACTCCTTTCCCTTCCCCTCCCCACAACAGACACCCTGTGAGGTAGGTGGGGCTGAGAGAGCTCTGACAGAAACTGCCCTTTTTCCAAGAACAGCTGTGCCAGAACTACGCCTTGCCCAAGGTCATCCAGCCAGGTGCAAGTGGAAGAGTAGGGAATCAAACCCGGTTCTCCCAGATTAGAGTCCACGCACTTAACCACTACGCCAAACTGGGCTGCAGAAACTTTCTGGATTCTTCATCAACCTGTCAATTACCAGTAACCTTGAACTGCATATTTTTAGGCTCTCTCATGCCGGCTCCTGGTTGAGCTCTTGCTTTGAATTTTGACATGATTTTTTTACTAGAAAAAGGCTGCAGACCCCTGGCCTAGGGGACACTCCCAATTCTACACACCCCCCCCAATACAAAAAGCTTCATTGGGATATGTCAAACACAGCATCTTGACCAGATCCTCTCTGCTCCTTCTCTCTCTGGAGGTCGCTCTTTCTGACCTGAGAGACGCCAGTTTCTCCAAGGGAAAAAGGCAACCTCTCAGTCACGTTTGAGGTCTTTGGAGTTGCCTTAGCAACCAGCAGCCTCCTAGTGGCCCTCAGCCAACACCCACAACCAGCAGCTCCTGAAGTTGTGGCTGGGGGACACTGGTGCCTCCTAGGCCAGGTGACACAAAGGTGTTGTATTGACAAGGCTGACCAAGGTGCCGTGGCCTCAGCGGAGTGGCTGCCCTTGGTGAGATCAGACTCAGCCAAGAGCTGCCAAAGGGGCTACGGCAACCGCAATGTCCGGGCTTCACCCCGAGAGGCACTGATTTCAGGCCAAAGTGTTGGCACTTCCGTCTCCGGCTTCACAGAAAGGGCCATGGCTCAATGGAAGAGCCTCTACTTGGTACACAGAAGGTCTCCAGTTTAGTCCCCAGCATCTCTAGTTGAAGGATTTGGTAGCAGATGATGTGAGAGACCTCTGCCTGACATCTTGGAGAGCAGCTGCCAGTCAGAGTAGACAATACTGACACTGATGGACCAAGGGTCTGATGCAATATTAGGCAGCCTCACCTGTGTTCATCGGTGAGCGAAGCAGTTTATGGAGTGGCTCACATTCAGGGGCAACGTGTGCCCAGGCATATAAAACATATAAAAACAACATGAAACAATCCATATTACAATTAAAGTGCTTTCTTCTGCCCATTTTGAAGCTCATCCAGCCATTTCCACCACTGCGGAAACAGGCACACCCTTGAACACATCCACCGAGAATAAGGTTTGGAGAAACACCGAAATAACAAACCTCATCACTGCTTCTAAGGAGCGAAAAAGAGTTTCATCTCTAGCACTTCCAGCTGCCCCTGCCATATTGTAAAGGACAAAATGAAATAGACTGTTGAGAATTTTCTAATCATTGGACCACTTATTACAGTTTTTAAAAGGGGTTGCCGTGAATTCAAAGGGATCAGTGCTATAGGTCGGGGGGGGGGGGAACCTGTTATGTTCTGTGAGAAACTGCCATGTTTGAGCAAAGGATTTTTTCCAAGCTCCCCGGGCTTGTCTTTTGAGGGGGGGACCCAGGTGGCAGGCAAAAGAAATCCCCCAGTGGAGTAGATGTACGTCAAAGCCTCTTTGTTAATCACAGATTCATAGAGTTGGAAGGGGCCATACAGACCATCTAGCCCATCCCCTGCTCAATGTAGAATCACTGAGACACGAATGTATCTGGTTTGAGTGCCTCATGGGAAAAGGGGGGGGGGGACAAACTGCTGCTGCAGGAATGAAAGAACATGGAATGGTGCAAAGGTTCTGTAGGACTGAAGTTTGAATTGATTAGTGTAGTTACAACAAAAATAATTACTGGCTTATGCTACAACAGAGGCCACAGACGAACTGAGCACGTGCGGCAATTTGTCAATTCAATGGGGGAGGGCCAGCAAAAAGCCCAGGTGAACCCCACACAGTTTCAAAAAACCGAATGGGTGAGTAGATGAATGGATACCTGCTCTTAAAAGCGGGGGGGGCACCCTTCCTTCCCATCGTGGTGGCGTGGCTGTGATTGAGGAATGGAGAGACGGCGGCGGAGAAACATGGCAGCAGCAGCAACGGCAGCGAGGCGAGCGGCTCAAGCGGATATTGGGCCGCGAAGCATGGCGGCGGGGCAATGCAGCAGGCCAGAGCCAATTGGGACAGAGGCCGGCTGCGGTAGCACACGCCGTCGTGCGCTGTGGGTCCATACCCAGAAGGAGCCGCTGCAACCAAAAGGAAGACCTGCGCCAAAAAGACGCCGTCGCCTGGATTGAAGAACCTCCGTAAGAAACAACAACAACTAAGACCCTGCCATGGGTGCCTGATAGGTAGTCCCTTCCCCTCATTGTGTGTGTGGCCCTAGTAAAGGTAATGTAATTAATAATTGTACAATGTAAACCGCTCAGAGCCCTTAGGGGGTGAGCGGTCTATAAATTGAAAGTTAAATAAATAAAAATAAATAATTACTGGAGGTATACAGAGATCACAGGAAAAACAGAGGATTCTACCCCGGCTGGAATCACACAGATCCCAGCTTCACTTTCCGACATAAGGGCTTGCAGACCCCCTGGGCGAGGCAGAAGCCTTGCAATGGGTGTGGGGGGGTGTCTTTGCTGTGCACAGCCGACATTTGTTTTTCGCTGCTGTCGCCAGAGACACCACAGGGCAGTCCTCCACACGCTCTTTTCCACCAGCCTAGCCTGAGAGGATGGAAGAAGGGGTTGGAGAACAGATGGTCCCCAGCTACAGAACAAACACAGAAGCATGAATTGCCTGGAACGGGAAGCTGGAGGTGGAGAAAAACTCCCAAAAGTTAACAGAGCAGCATACGCAGCTGGAGGGGTTCCAGGTCGTCCAAAGTAAAACCCAAAATGGGAAAAAGTCACATAAAAGCTTTTATTAGGACCCACCAATATGCACTAGAACTGTGTTACCTTAGGGACCAATAAGATTTCCGGGGTATAAGCTTTCAAGAGGAAGCTTAGACCCTGGAAATCTTGATGGTCCCTACTGGACTTGAAACTTGCTCTTCTACTGCAGACCAACACAGTGATCCACCTGAAACTAGAACAGTGTGAAAGTTTTTGAGTTCTCCTGAACTCCTTATCAGTCTGGATTGCTGAAGGGGAAAGAGAAAAAGATGTCTCCGGCCATGATCTTGTAAGCCTCCAGGGTAGAATGCTGAGCTTGTATGCAGATTTGAAATGGCGGTGGTGTCAGGTGCTAGACTCTTGGCCTTCTGGGAAGAAACAGCAGCCAAAAGGCTGGAAGCATCCCACGGAAAAGACAGGTGCCAGCAGCTGATCCAATAGGCTCTCTAGCAGCAAACGCAACCCTTTGAAGGCTGAGAGCAGAGGAAAGACACTGGATTGATTCTGGAAAGTTTATCAGATGTACAAGATGGAAGATAAACTGCATAATGCTACCTTATGCTCGCGGGGGGGAGGGGGGACAACGATAAGCAGTCTTTTCCATAGTTCTTTCCCTCCACTTGATGGCACTTTTCTTTTCTATCCTGCTTGTCTCACAGTCAACAGGACTCATCCTATCAGCTAATCTGGCAGTGAAAAACTCCCATCAAAGCACAGCTGATTTACAGTGACCCCATAGAGTTCTCAAGGCAAGAGACATTCAGAGGGGTATCGCCATTGCCTGCCGCTGCATAGCAACCCTGGAGTTCCTTGGTGGTCTCCCTTCTAAGTACTAACCGGGGCTGACCCTGCTTAGTCTCCGAAACCTGATGGGAACAGGCTAGTTGGAGCCACCCAGGACAGGCCATCAGGTCATTTTACACTGGCAATGACCCAAATCGGTTTTCAGAGGCATAGCCATGAATAGTCCTACGGGGTACATTTGAGCAAAGAACATTTTGCGAAAATCTTATTTGTGACAATGAAGGGAAACATTCAGACCTTGGTCCACAGCAACATGGGCCAGGAAATGCAGTCAGACCCAAAAGAAATATGCAACTAGGGTATTCACTAGTAGAGCCAGTTTGGTGTAGTGGCTAAGTGCGCGGACTCTAATCTGGGAGAACCAGGTTTGATTCCCCACTCCTCCACTTGCACCTAGCTGGATGACCTTGGGCAAGCCGTAGCTCTGATAAGAGCTGTCCTTGAAAAAGATCAGTTTCTGTCAGAGCTCTCTCAGCCCCACCTATCTCACAGGGTATCTGTTGTGGGGAGGGGAAGGGAAAAGGAGTTTGTCAGCCGCTCTGAGACACCTTTGGGTAGTGAAGAGCAGGATATAAATCTAATCTCCTCCTCTTCTTCTTCTATATTTTCCCATGATCTAAGCATACACTGGTGAATGCTGGCCATTATTACTCCTTGGAAAATTTCTATCCCCACCCCCCAACAGATCAAGTGCTAACCAGTCCCGACCCTGTTTAGTTCCCGAGAGCTGATGTGATCGGGCCAACCTGGGCCTTCCAGGTCAGGGTCAACACACATTACACATGATGAAATCAACATATTTCACCACATTTAGAAGGAGGAATGAAAGCCTTTAGGTAAAAGCCTAGGACAGGAGGGGGGGAACTAAGTGGAAATCCTCTGGAAGACTGCATTTTTTAAAATTGTGGAATATATATATATTTTTAATTCTTTTGCCATGGAAGCTTGAGAGGGGAGATGAGAAAGGAGAAAGACTTGCTAATAAAAGGAAAAAATGGGGCAGCAATTACAACATAGCAGCCCAGACACAAATCAGGACTTGCTCAGTAGCAATCTTGCTTCGATCACAAGGTACACAGGAAACTTTATGCGTGCACGTGCACACCCTCCACCACACAGGGGAGGGGTAATACTTGCCTAACCTTAGTCATAAGAACTGCGATAATACACGTGAAGCATTTTGGACACTCTCACTTCCTGAAGAATTATCCATCTTTATTATTAACAGTATAGGTCATGGGAACTGTGCTCCTTTCATGGCACAGAACTTATTTTACTGGGTTCAGGGAGATACGGTAAAGTTTTGCATCTTGAACATACCAGTACTTTTCTCCAATGTGCTGTATTTGCAAACACCTGTAGATCTATGCTGTTACCAAGCAGCTCACAGAATGTAATCAATGCAGGACTCCTGCTGGAGGCTTACGAAAAAGATCAGATGTGCTCTTTGCATCAGGGCAGATTCCCGCATGTGCCATAAAACATACAAAATCTGACTTGAATTGCCGTCATATAAGCTGCAGATAAAGACCTACGGTCAATGCCAATTCAGCTGGAAACTTTATGGCTTGATTATGCTGCAATTGTGGTTTTCAAAAGCATCTGATAGCACATTAAAAAAATCAGCACACTGCCACGGTTGCTGCCTTGATGAAAGGTGTGTCTGCACTTAGCTCAACAAAATGCTTTCTGGATCACAGAACTGGTGGAAACTAGCCAGCCAGCAATGACGAGAATGATATCAGAACCAGCTGTTGAGTCCTCCCTATCAAAAGCTCTGCAGAAAAGATAAGTAGGGCGGCTGTTGCCTCTCTGTCTTACCTGGCGAAAAAGAACCCCGGTATCAGTGCAGTATCTGTTGGTCTGCTCTCCACCCTGGAGGAGGACAATGGACTTCCGTGGCACGTTGCTCTTTGCCCTCAGCCGATCGCACAGACGAGTTCTGTTCTGGGCAAAAAGTGCAGCTGGCACTTTCAAAGTTTCATTGCCAAGCCAAAAAAAGGGTCTAGAAAAGATGTTCAGAGGGGAAAGAGACAAATTAGTATTTCTATTCGAAATAATAGAGGAGGAGGAGGAGACGACTATGCAAAGGAGTCTCAAAGTGGCTTACAATCCCTTTCCCTTCCCTACAACAGACACCCTGTGAGGCAGGTGGGGCTGAGAGAGCTCTTTCGAGAACTGCTCCTGAGAGAACAGCCCTGAGAGAACTTGTGACTAATCCAAAATCACACCAGCAGCTACAAGTGGAGGAGCAGGGAATCACACCCGGTCTTCCCAGATTAAAGTCTGCACTCCTAAGCGCTACACCAAACTGGTTTATAAACCCAATGTATTCCTTTTCAGTCACCTCAGCTTATGCATAGGGTGTTGAAAGCATATCAAACAGGGGGCAGGAGGACTCAGTTAAATACCACACAGATCAGGACCCACCAATATTCTCTACAAAGGGTGCAAACTGTGTAAAACAGCATTGCTCAGGAGGGAACTTTTATAAAGGGCCGTATTACAAGGCAATTGTTGAGATGTTTAGGGAAGGGAGCAGCTGTATGGACTTTACTGTGCCTGTACATGTTATTTGTCCTCAGTACACTGTATTTCTGCTTTTGCAATAGCATTTACTGCTTGTTTAATATGTTGTTTGATACTTATGGGTTGCCCTTGCCACTTTTTAAAAGATTTCTGCAATCTAGTGCTTGTGAAATGGCTCATCCAACTGACTTCATTGACTTACACCGAGTAATCCTCCTTGAGTCTCAGTGAGCAAGGGAGACTGTGATAAACACGTAGAAAATTAAAAAAAAAAAGAGTCAAGAGTTCTGAGTTTCATCAAACACCCACAGAGGGAGATATCAAAGCAAAGGGGAGAAATGGTTCCGAGGGAAAGACACAATGGCACAATGCCGCCTCTAGTGCTCCACAAATCCCTTTTGGGAAACACTCTTGCAAGAACTGTGGGCCACATGTCTGTTCACAAAAGCTCTCTGCCTGGGTGTAACTGGCAGAGATGGGTTACGCTGGAATCAGCAGTGGCTTCCTCTCCTGGGCCCAACTTTGGAAAGGGGGCCAGGGCGAAGAGATGAAGGGCAGCTGGGAAGGAGCGGCACACACCACAAAAAGCAAGCAACCTGAGTCAGCTTCAGGCCGGAGACATCCACTGCAGTAGCAGCAGCTGCATCCTCAACATTATCACATCATATTGCCACTGAAGTTGTGGGGGGGGGGGTCTGGCCATGTGACTTCCCGGGAACCTTCCTGATAGGCTGCTGTCCTGGAGGGACACTGGCATCCCAGAACAAGTTGAGTGCTGCAGATATAGCTTGGAGACAGCCAGGAATTGGATCAAGGGGCATAAGCTCCCAGGCAGCACTGGAGACCACAACAAGGTGCACCTAAGCCCCTCACTCGATCTGAATGAAGTAGACCATAGAGGTTGCTCCTGGGTAGTCTGGACATTCTAATCCACCCTAGGGCATACAGCAGCCTGGAATCTCTCATCTGGCTGGCAAAGTGGAATGAGCTCCCGAAGGAGATCAGGGCCCTGCGCAATCTTTTACAGTTCCGCAGGGCCTGCAAGACGGAGCTCTTCCACCAGTCTTTCAATTAAGGAGCCGCCACCATTACAGAGCCCTGGCCACTATAAAGTCCTGGCCCTTGGGTTTGACATCTAGCCTACACTGCCTGTATATATCAAAAAGATCATGAGCTGAAGGATTGCTAGATCTTTGGGCACATTGTTAAAATACGCCATCGTAAATACTTAATTGGCCATCACCAGCACTCTATGAACTTGACTGCATAACGTGAAATGTGGATTTTAATTGTTATTTATGGGTCAACTTATGTTTTGACTGATGTGAGCCACTCTGAGCCTGCTTTGTGGGGAGGGCGGGGTACAAATTAAACCAACAAATAAATAATAAATAAAGTAAGAGCTCAATATTAATAAGATCTGTGGCTCTCCCTCAGTCAAATACCTGTAAGCATGTTGGCATACTGAGAGTGTGGCGTGGTGGTTAGTAACAGCAGAATTCTAGGAGCACTGGCTCTAATCTGGGAGAACCGGGTTTGATTCCCCACTCCTCCACATGCAGCTGCTGGTGTGACCTTGGGTCAGTCACAAGTTCTCTCAGAGCTGCCCTCTCCAGGGCAGTTCCCTCAGAGCTCTCTCAGCCTCACCTACCTCACAAGAATGTCTGTTATGGGGAAGGAAAAAGAGATTGTAGACCGCTCTGAGACTCCTTTGGGTAGTGAAGGGCAGGGTATAAATCCAATCTCCTCTTCTTCAGCTGCAGGTGTGGTGGTTAAAGGTTCCAGCTAGGACCTGGGAAAACCAGGTTCAAATCCCTACTCTGCCATGGAAGCTTTCTGGGGGACTTTGGACCAGTCATCCTCTCCATCTAACCTCCCTGACAGGGTGGCAGTGAGGCTGAGGCAGAGGAGAGGAGAAAGGTTGGAAGCCACTCTGGATCCCCACTGAGGAGAAAATCAAGGTACAAACATCCAAATAAATAAATACCACCTCTTCTTTTGCATAAATTATCCATCTCTTTTTTAAAAAAAACTATTTTGCATTCATTTACTCTGCTTTGCTAGCCACCAAGAAGGGTGTGAAACTACACGGGTCTACAGAGACAGTCGCTCAACCTGGCAGAGACAAAGTGGACTGGAGGCCCGGGGAAGGTTCCCCTGAGGTCAAGGCACTCTCTCTCCAGTCCTTGCTGTGGCCCCACTTCCTCCAGACCCCAACAGTAGCCAGCTGTATCAATAACCGCCTGACAGTCTCAATTTCGATTCATTCAGTAGAACTTCTTCGCAAAAGGGTCTCAGACAGTCACCGAAGGCCAACACGTACCAAACCACGAGCCGAGCTACGCTGGCGATGCCTTTGGCTGAGCACCGTTGCTAAGCTCAACCGTTGCTAAGATGAGGAAAATACATACATCAACTCGCATTAACCTGAGCGTGCTCAGTGCGATGTTCCCTCATGTATTAATTATTATATGGCTTTCTTCGCAAGCCGCAAGCCTGAAAGCTAACCTTTGCTTTTATAGCTGCAGAGAGCAAACTTCAGTGAGACTTCGGAGTCAGAAGTCCAAACAAGAGCACAAAGGAACTAATAACCTGTACAATTTTATGAAGCTAAAGATCAAACTGCTTAGATATGCAACGGCTTCGGGTCACCAACTTTTTTCTTCAAGGAAGCAAAAAAGAAGGGCCGTATTTCAGCAGTACAGCAAGACAAAGGCAAGGTAATTACCTAAGTTACTTGAGCTCGCTTCTTTCCCTTTTCACTTTTTTTGTCTTTTTTTTGGCGGGGGCCATGGCTCAGGGGCAGAAGAGGCACTTTTATTTATTTAAAACATTTATGTGCTACCTTTCCTACCAACAAAGGGGCCCCAACGTGGCAAACAATCATAACTATGTTAAAATACAATGTTTAAATCAAATATTTTAAAACGAATAAAACCTATCAACACCTAAACACACAAACTGGGAAGACAGGTCGGTGAGCGTTAGTGAGGGAACACCAAATGAAACCCAAAAGCCTTCACCCACTGGTGGAAGACACAACCCTGGGAGACATAAAAATCTTCCTGGGGAGGGAGTTCCAGAGTTTGGGTGTCACGAGGGACAAGGTTGCCACCCACCTAGTCTCAGAAGCACCCAAAACAGGCACTCGGAAGTTGGCCAGAGTGGTCAGGTGGGTTCATATTTGAGTAGGTGGACCGTCAGGTATGGTGGCTCCAAGCCATACAGAGCTTTAAAGGTCAATGCCAGCCACTGGAATTGGGCGCCAAACTAGATTGGGAGCCAGTGCAGTCATAACAAGACTGAAGTGATAACGCGGTTCCTGTAACCCTCTCCAATGGACATTCTGGCCACAACATTCTGTGCAGAGCACACAGGTCGGCCCTGTGCAGACCACACTGCAGTGGTCTGATCATGCTTTGCAAACAGATGTGAAAGACCTCCAGCTGAGTCCTGAAAAGCCACTGCCAGTTAGAGCAGGCCAGTGATCCCCAAAGTAGTCCTCATGGATGCCAGAGCGTGCACCAGTATATTTCCTAGTAGCACCCACTTCCTTCTTCCCCAAAGCACTTCTGTCCCAAGCAAAGAGTCAATCCTAGCTTTTCTGCCATCCTATTGGAGCAGGGGGACCTCCAGAAGAACCCAGGAGGCACCGATTTTGTATCTACAGGAAGCATCCATTCAGAAAGAGCTCCCTCTATCATTGGAACCTCCCTTCATTTGGTGGGACAGCCTAGCATCTATTGTGACTGGATGCTAGCGCCCCCCCATGGCAGCTGTTTTGTGATTGGTTCCATCCCACTGTTTTTGGTCATCAAGACCGCAGCTGACAATTTTAAACCACGGTTGACTGTAACTATGGTTAGTTTGTGAAACCCAGCTTCAGCTTACAGATGGTCCCTCTGTAACTGAAGGGCACAGTACCCTGGAATAAACCATGATGGAATAAACTATGCATTTGCATAGCACGTGAAACATAGCACAGTGCCCTGGAATTTGCATAGCACGTGAAACATAGCACAGTGCCCTGGAATAAACTATGCATTTGCACAGCACGTGAAACCAAAGTTAAAGACTTAAGCTGGTTAATAAACTTTGACTCAGTGTTAAGGCAGTCCTCCTGGCTTCTTTTGTGTAGGCGTTATTTTGCATGGTAAGCCCTCTTGATTGGGATGGCAGGAACACGGCATGTGAAGAAATGCATTTTTTCTTTGGAGGTTTGAAATGAGCAAAACCTTCACTATGAGTTTTAAAAGCTCCCCCCCCACCCCCGGTCTGCTCTCCCCGGGCAGAGAACAAGCAGGGAGGAGGAAGTCCGTCAATGGTTTTCCAGGCTCATCTCAGCTACCTCTTAAGAAATGCTAATAGGTCTAGCTAGGGAAAACAGGAGGGTCCAGACTTTCCCCCCCTTCCAAGCAGGGAACAGAGATTTGGAGGAATGAGAGAGATGTCAGGAAGGAACATTCTGGAGACTTCAAGAAAAGAGTCTCTGACCCGACCTGACCTGTTCAGTGAGTGGGGAAAAAGAGAGGGGATAAAACTCAGGGGACCAAGGAGGAAGTTCTCTTTCTCTTGTGCCAGTCCATGAGGGCAGACCGAACCCTTGACTGAGGAGGCAGCCATTGACCATGTGCTTGCCTGAAGAGCTGGGAGAAAGCTTCAAGGTAGTTCTGTAGAGATCTGTAACTTCCTAAGCTCAGGAGCCTGTCCTATACTTTAACATTTGATAGGGTATGTTTAGAGACAGGGACAGAGGACTGGCATTTTACCCATTTCTTTTGAATCCCTTGCTCAGTTTGGTGCTATACTAAAAGTATGCTTGTGACATTTTGTCTTTAATAAATACTTCATAACTTCTGATGCTAGTAGTGGTTCCTCTGTACCACATTAACCTCCACCATCTTGGATATGCTATTTTAAATGGAGTGCCATGGGGAAGGCCAGCAGTTGACAAGTAGCTATTCTTCCAGGGGTGCACAAGGCAGTAACCTGTCCATGTGGTGACCAGGTGCTGAGCAGCAGGAGACACAGAGGCAAGTCCTCAGAACTCAGAAGGGAAGCTGGGAGTCCTGACCCTCCCAGCAGGCAATTCCTTACAAAGGTCAGGTGCTTGTGATGGGCTACTTGAGCGAGAAAGAAAAGCCTCTCCAGGTGTTGGGAAATCCTTGGAGGGCAGGGTTGGAATAGGGCCTGCAGGCCGGAGCAGGCCCATTCCACCCCATGGTATATAAAAAGGCATCCAATAAATAAACAAGCATCTTAACCTGTTTTCTCCCAATGTGAACAGCAACAGAATCACCTCTTAAATCACCTCTGCTTATCACTACCCTTCAAGTGCACAGGTACCTAAAAAGAGACAGACTCAGCCAATGTCCCTGGCCATTCAACTTTGGCAATAAACCTTTGCTAGAACCTCAGTTTAGGGAGAAGTGGCAGAGCTGCGCATTAGTGCCCAGAGGATCCTTGGATCAAGGTGGTGTACCAGAGCCAAACCTAGCCTCTGGTGAGTCTCTTCACTGAAGCAGAATGGAATTGCGTGGAGGGTGATGGGAAAGTGTTAGCGAGCCACATCCTCTTATCAAACCAGCCAGCCTAATGCTGTTAAGCCCATATCTGGTATGAAATGTCTAAAGAACAGACCATTTTCTAGAACATCCATAAACCAGTATAAACAATTCCACGTAAGTCACTTAGTGTAACGGTAAACCATGGGTGATGTAAGTAGAAATGAAGCATGCTGGTAAGTTCTGCAAGAGCCTGATGTCAATTTGCCTAAATATGCTTATGCTTCTGTTAATAAAGTTGTCAGCATCTTAAACTTTCTTAGGAACAGATGCTTTCCTTGATCATGATCAATCTATACAGGAATAAGTTTCTACTCCAGTTGTTAGTAGTGGTTGGACCCCTTCTTTGAACCCAGCTAAAATTAGTTCTTTTCTCAGGTTAGATTATCTTCTGCCCCTCCTCATGACTGGGTAGCAGTTACAGATATTTATAGCTCATTAAGCCAAGTTTTGGAATCCTGTTTTATTGCATGGCTGATTGTATGTACTATGCTGTGCTAATTGCCCTGTTTTTAATCGTGCAATTGCCTTGAGTCGCAGTGGAAAAGGTAGACTGTAAATGCAGTAAAGAAAAAAACACAATGATTTAAAGAGGGTCATACCTGTTTAGAATTGCAAATTATAGCAACTATTAAAAAAAATGATCTGGTGTAAAATTAAACCCAAAATTATACACAAATATTTTAAAACCTAGACTTGGAGGCTCCGTTTAAAAGTTTAAACCATGATTAGTTTGCAAAACCCAGATGCATCTTGCAAATGATCACACAAACCCTTCACACCTTTGCTCTGTAGCCAGGATATGTGATGCCAGGCAATAAGCCAGCACGTCTGTGTTCAAACATCATGTGAAACCATAGTTAAGATTTAACCATAGTTAATAAACCAGCTTTACATCATGGTTTCAGATCATACTTTGACAGGCCCTAATAAACCACAGTCAACAGAGTGGCCCATGGTCAGTGAGACAATCACACCATGGTCGGTTTAATGAAGCTGTGTCTTCGGTACAGATTTGAGATCACTTAAGAGAGAGAATACCAAAGAGACCGAGGTCCCTTGAATCTAAACTAATGGGATTCTACAGAACACGTCATCTGTGTGATTTGGATTATGCCTGTAAACTGTATTTGCTTAATTTAAACTCTTTAGATGCAGTTAATCATTGCAGCAACCAGTTAGTATGCATACTTTTTCAGGAAACGTGGATTTCAAAGTGAGTAATTTGATTTAAAGTCACCTCAAATTAAAATCAAGATGAATACTCCACTACAGAGCTAAACAGAGAAATGGCACAAATCCAATGCAGTTCAGTCTTCACTCACAAAGTCGGTATCTTTCTTTGAATTACAGATCTGGATTTGCTATTCCTCCAAACTGGTTTACCACCCGATTCTCAGGGGCCACAGCAAACAAGTCTGAACATCTGCCCTGTTGTATTGCACGCTGTAACGCCCTGGCTTGCCTCTTGAAATGGGAACTCCCCTGGCCACTGGCAGAGCAGATTAGAAGAGGAAAAGAAGAATTTACAGAAAGGGCAGTTGGAGAGCTGAAGGAGGAAGGAGGAGAAAGAGAGAAGAACCAACGCCCTGAAGATCACCAAAGCGGCTCCCTGAACCAGGAGTGTACAACAGTGGAAACATACAACTCCCAACTGCGACCGAGGGCTACTAGTAGGGTTGCCAGCCCTAGGTTGGGAAATACCTGGAGATTTGGGGGCTGAAGCCGGGGGGGGGCAGGGACTTCAATGGGGCAGGATGCCATAGAATGCACCTTCCAGTTTGGTGTAGTGGTTAAGTGCACGGACTCTAGTCTGGGAGAACCGGGTTTGATTCCCCACTCCTCCACTTGCACCTGGATGGATGGCCTTGGGCAAGCCGTAGCTCTGATAAGAGCTGTTCTTGAAAAAGAGCAGTTTCTGTCAAGAGCTCTCTCAGCCCCACCTACCTCACAGGGTGTTTGTTGTGGGGAGGGGAAGGGAAAGGAGTTTGTAAGCCGCTCTGAGACACCTTTGGGTAGTGAAGGGCGGGATATAAATCAAATCTCTTCTCTTCTCTCTCTCTTCTTTGTATGGCCTGATCCAACATTGGCTTCTCTTGTGTTCTTGAGTTCTTGTATTGTGAAAGGGAGAAAAATACTTCTTCTCTGTCTTCTCAATCCCATGCATAATTCTGTAAGCCTCTATCATGTCACCCCTTAATCATAATTTCTCCAAGGTAAAAATCCCTAACCTTTAACCTTTCTTCATAGGGAAGGTGTCCCATCCCCTTAATCATTTTAGTTGCCCTTATGTACCTTTTCCAATGCTAGAAGCTTTTTTGAGGTATAGTGGCCAGAACTGTACAGTGTTCCAAATGAGGCCACACAACAGATTTACAGAGGGGCATTACGATATTGGCTGATTTGTATTCAGTCCCCTTCTTAAGAATCCCCAGCATATCATTTGCTTTTTTATTGTAGTCGCACACTGAGACGACATCTTCAGTGAGTTATCTACTACGACTCCAAGGTCTCATTCCAGTCTTTAATCCACAAAAAGACTTGTCCTCTTATCCCATGACGGCCGAGTTTACTTAGGAGCCTTTGATAAGGAACTTTATCAAAAACTTTCTGGAAGTCTTGGTAAACAACATCTATTGGGTCACCCTTGTTCACATGTTTGTTCACCCCCTCATAGAACTCTAATATGTTAGTGAGATAAGATCTTCCCTTACAGAACCCATGCTGATTCTTTCTCAATAGTTTTTATTCATCAGTGTGCCTACTAGTTTTTTAAAAATGGATTCCACCAATTTGCCTGGTTAGAGTCACCAGGCTGTGATTTCCTGGATCTCCCCTGGAAAAATTTTCAAGAACGGGGGTTACATTAGCTACCTTCCAGTCCTCAGGAATGGAGGCAGATTTTAGTGATTTTTCACATTCAAGTGTTTTCAGGACTCTTGGATGTGTGTCTGGTAATTTGTCAATTTTTAATTTGTCCATCAGACCTCCCCTCCCCCATCCTCAATATGACTCAGATCTCTTGACATCCCTCCTGAAATCAGCAGTTCTGGAGTGGGCAAGCACCTTCCATCTTCCACACTAAAGACAGGGGCAAAAAATGTATTCAACTTCTCTGCCATTTCCCTATCATCCTTTAGTGATGATGTAAACTGTTTTTTTAAATGACAATTTGCTGATAGGCAGATTCATCAAGAATACCCTTAACATAGGCTGTCTCAGACATTTAAAGCCATTTTTTTTAAAAAAAAATCCTAAACAGAATTGTGCCGAGGTGGTCGCACACCTATCCACACCCTGAGCCATACAGTGGCTAGAGTTCAGTTGGACACTGCCTGGCACCAAGGGAGTGCCCTCCCCATACCCCACCCTAGCCATACAGCCAATAAGCAGATGGTGGGGACAAACTCCTTTCATCAACAGGTGCCTCCAGGTGGTCACCAAGTTTCCCCTCATTATACATTTTAATTTTATACAACATTCAGCCCACTGGGCCCTGCTTCCTCCAAGGCTTGAGGCGGCGATATCCCAGGGTGCTGTGTGTGCTACTGAATCATAGGAGCAGCTTCTAGGATACATTCCTCAGAGGACCCATAGAGAAGAGAAAGAGGGGCATCACACAATGTCCACTTCCAGCTCCCATTCTGGACAGCAAGATACAGATATGCAGGGTCACTAGCATCCTTACAGGACAGTTGCTCTGACACCCTCTCCACTATTTCCCCAGGATCATCACCACGTTCCCAACCATAAACAAGAAGCGCCAACCAAGAGTGCAAAGGGATGGGAACCCTTGCATGACCAGGGAGATGCCATTCCCACAAGAAGTGCTCACAAATCATGCCCTGGGGCACCCTATTTGGGTGGAAAGGTGGCACATAAAATTTTTAAATAAAATTGCTTCCTGTGGTTTCATGAAAACACCCACCTGGTTTCATAAGACAAGCATGGAACTCACACATACACCAGAGGCTCGATAAAAACAGCAATCAGAGGCTTATGCTTTTCAAGCACACAGTAAGCAGCTGAAGCTGTCATCTTGTGCACATTTACCCAGGAGTAAGCCACACTGGATGCAGGATGACTTACTTCTGAGGATCCTTGCATACAGCTAGGTTTTTGCTAGCTGAGGTGTGAGCACACATGAGGAAGCTGCCTTACCTATACTAAGACAAACTTCTAGTCTACCCAGGTCAGCACTGTCTACTCTGAATGGCAGTGGCTCTCTAGGGACTCAGGAAGAAACCTCCCTATCACTGACTATCTGATCCTTTTAAATGGAAATGCCAGAGATCGGACTTTGGACCTTCTGCATGCCAAGTAGGCAGGCTCCACCACTGGGCCATGGCTCCTCTGTCACAAACTCACTAAGTGTTCCTAACCAGGCTGGTCTGTCTGCAGCATGGGCACAATACAGGCCCACTTCACAAGGCTATTGTAAAGGTCAATGGGAATTGCAATAGTCTCAACCCCTCAATGGCTGGTCATCCCAGCCCAAGTATTTTATTTTCCTTCTTCTTATGAAAATAAGTGGCATTCATGCCAAAGCAACTTCAATCGTCCCCTCCCTAATGTGACCACAAAGGAATTAAGCCAAGGAAATATTTGTCCTGAAGTCCAAGGTAGGAATGGGGCTATAAAACATGGTCATTTCTTCTTGTAAAGGTTCACACTTTGAGGTCTCAAGGGCACAGCAGGAGACAGCGAACTGTTTTCCCAGGTCTATTCACCCCTCTCGACTCTTTGCTGAGAACTTCGTAAAGCACACAGTGTGAAACTCCAAAGACTTCTCTGACATCTTGTTATTTTCCAGGTTGTTTGTAAGAGCAGAGAGCACTGAGGTCATGATTTTGATGATACACACTAAGAATCTAAGTTCTGTCATGGCAAAACTCAGATGCCCTGAATCAAAAGCAGAAAGGACTTCACTTAGATAAAGAAGACCATCTTTCCCCCAGATAACAGTAGGATTTTTTAAACTTTCAGCACCAGCTAAGTATTGCCATGGCACAAAGATCACTCACAGCACAAAGGGGGGAAAGTGGCATGGGAACTCTGAATGTCTTTAAGTCACTTTGAGAATCTGTTTGCAGTAAAAAGCCACTAATAAGTGTACTAAATATATTTTAAAAGGCCACAGAAGCAGAAAGTAATTGCTTACATGGAAATTTCGAGGTGCTGCAGTTTGGAAGCCACGTAATTCTACACCTCTGTTTCCAAAGCACATCTGATAGCTGATGCCTCTGCTGCTTAACAGCAAGGCTTTTTTTCCCAGGCTTTGGATACCTATTAATTGTTCCTTATTTCCCTCCTCCCTGCCCTCCTCCCCAGCAGTTACTCTAGTCTATTAGGTTTCCCAGGGGTTAAACTGGAGTAAACTCAGCACAGGACTGCACTGCAGATAGCGTCACCTTCCCAGGGAAAGATCTGTCAACTACATGGCATTGTCCTTCCCACCAGACCTCCTTCCCTCCGGTTCAAGGTGTACCTGTGAGTGCAGGGTGGGGGTGGATGGATCAACACACTGTTTGGTCCCAGCTGAACTTCCAGCAGTATAATTTCTGGGGCATGCTGAGCTTAGAGGCTCCAGACCCAGAGCACCCAAGGAGAAGGAGTAGCCTGAAAGGGTCCTTTCTGTTTCTGCCTCCTCACTACATTGCCAGGGTCGAAGGAGCTCCCAACCAAGATCACACTTCGATTCCTCTCTGTATTTCTTTTACACCCCACAATTCTCCCTAGTGGGGGAACAAAAGCAGCTTACATCATTCTCTCCTCTATTTTATTCTCAACACAGCCCTGCAAGAGACGTTAGTCTGAGCGTGTGGGTGAGTGACCCAAGGGCATCCAGCAAACTTCTATGGCAGAGCAGGGACTCAAACCTGGATCTCCAAGATCAGAGTCTGACACTCTAACCAGCACCCACCCCTGACCCTCAAGCAAACTATCTAGAATTCTGAGGCACCCCAAAGTCTCTTGAAGGCTATTCCTGTTTAGAGCAAAGATGACAGCATTGAATACACAAAGCTGCCTTATACTGAATCATCAGACCCTTGGTCCATCAAGGTCAGTATTGTCTACTCAGAATGTCAGCAGCTCTCAAGGGTCTTTCACATAACCTACTGTCACCTACTTTGGTGGAGCTAAAGGAAAGGGAATAGAATGGGAGAAAGATGCCACTGCAAGGCAGAGGGGAAGCAAAAGGGGGCAAAGCAATGACTGATGCAGTTTATTATGCTGCTATGTCTCCCCCACTTTGAAAATCAAAGTAGTAGCAACACCATACATCAGGCTTAATTTATCAGATGGGAAAGGGGGATTCTTGGATATACATCCCAACACGCTTCAGGAAAAGTAAGAAACAAGAAAAACAGATGTGCCAATCTGGAAAAAGATATACAAGCCAGAAACAGAAGTGTCAGACATGCTCTTTAATTCTTAAAGCTGTACAGAACACTTCCCTACCAACATTTTACAGATGAACACTGGCACAGTTGTGTTATCTGCAATGCACAGGATCACTGCTGATAGGTGAGCAGGCTGCAACTAAGGTACTATATATGCTCTTACTCTCCCACATTTGGGCTTGCTTGGGAAACAAGGTGACACACTTTGCTTCAGAAGTCAGGTAGTCTTTTGAATACTTAAGAGAACTTAGAGAAAATCTGCCACTCAAACCAAGTTTACTATCCTGGGCAAGGAAACACAGGCAGGATGGAAGAGAAGCTATACATATGTTCACACGCACATTAATACTGATGAAGACACATCCTACTTAACCTTATCATGGAGAGATCTTGACAGAAGAAGTTATAACATGACAACTATCACGCATGCATGCACAACAGCCTATTTGAAAGTCATCTCCAACATTTCCCCCCAAAGGTCTAACAGAAACAACTGGTGTAAATACAGTTACATTTCACAGGAAAAACCAGGGAAAACAGTGCTTTCAAATATGTTATTACATGACATTACATTTGCGATTTACATACCGCCCTATCCATGAGGCTCAGAGCGGTTTACAGACACAATTTGTACCTATGCTAGGAGTACAATGGTAAGGGGAGGGTATTTTCCTAACTATTATTCTATTGCTAATGGCTGCCTTGAGCATGGGGAGGGGGACAGGACATAAAGAAAATCATGTACAAACAACAATCCTATCCTGCTGCGTCCTCCTCCGCCTTCTGACTTTGGAGCTCCGTTTGGAGCTCTGTGCTTCCTCTGCCTCCCTCCCGTGAGTATTGCGGGTCCACCCCTTGTAACCTACTGTCACCTACTTTGGGGGAGCCAAAGGAAAGGGAATAGAATGGGAGAAAGATGCCACTGCAAGGCAGAGGGGAAGCAAAAGGGGGCAAAGCAATGACTGATGCAGTTTATTATGCTGCTATGTCTCCCCCACTTTGAAAATCAAAGTAGTAGCAACACCATACATCAGGCTTAATTTATCAGATGGGAAAGGGGGATTCTTGGATATACATCCCAACACGCTTCAGGAAAAGTAAGAAACAAGAAAAACAGATGTGCCAATCTGGAAAAAGATATACGAGCCAGAAACAGAAGTGTCAGACATGCTCTTTAATTCTTAAAGCTGTACAGAACACTTCCCTACCAAGATTTTACAGATGAACACTGGCACAGTTGTGTTATCTGCAATGCACAGGATCACTGCTGATAGGTGAGCAGGCTGCAACTAATGTACAATTTATGCTCTTACTCTCCCACATTTGGGCTTGCTTGGGAAACAAGGTGCTCTGGGAAACTGACACACTTTGCTTCAGAAGTCAGGTAGTCTTTTGAATACTTAAGAGAACTTAGAGAAAATCTGCCACTCAAACCAAGTTTACTATCCTGGGCAAGGAATCACAGGCAGGAAGGAAGAGAAGCTATACAGTGGCATACAGTGTTCACACACTCATTAATACTGATGAAGACACATCCTACTTAACCTTATCATGGAGAGACCTTGTCAGAAGGAGTTATAACATGACAGTTATAACATAATATCACGCATGCATGCATAACAGCCTATTTGAAAGTCATCTCCAACATTTCCCCCCAAAGGTCTAACAGAAACAGCTGGTGTAAATACGGTCACATTTCACAGGAAAAACCCGGGAAAACAGTGTTTTCGAATATGTTATTACATGACATTACATTTGCGATTTACATACCGCCCTATCCATGAGGCTCAGAGCGGTTTACAGACACAATTTGTACCTATGCTAGGAGTACAATGGTAAGGGGAGGGTATTTTCCTAACTATTATTCTATTGCTGATGGCTGCCTTAAGCATGGGGAGAGGGACAGGACATAAAATCATGTACAAACAACAATCCTATTCTGCCCAGTGACTCTCCTGGGGTACTCCCTCATTACACATTGCTTCACTGGCTTCTGATGCTGGGTGTGTCAGGGGTTTGTTTAAAACAAGAAACTGGTGGGATTGGGAAGCTTACTAGAATTCCTCAAAAAGAACTGGCCACACAGAGTTCTAGTTATCTTTTAAAATGATATTACCAGCAATCACATAAAGCTGCCTTATATTGAGTTAGGCCACCGGTCTAGCAAGGTCAGTTATCTGCAATGCACAGGATCACTGCTGATAGGTGAGCAGGCTGCAACTAATGTACAATTTATGCTCTTACTCTCCCACATTTGGGCTTGCTTGGGAAACAAGGTGCTCTGGGAAACTGACACACTTTGCTTCAGAAGTCAGGTAGTCTTTTGAATACTTAAGAGAACTTAGAGAAAATCTGCCACTCAAACCAAGTTTACTATCCTGGGCAAGGAATCACAGGCAGGAAGGAAGAGAAGCTATACAGTGGCATACAGTGTTCACACACTACGGCCACAGCAGGCACGGCACAGCGAGCGCTTCTCCGGTCCGCTTCCCGCTCCCGCTCGCCAAGCCTCCGTTCCCTTTGCAGAGAGCTCCTGCTTCCCCGCCCCAGCAGCAAGACAGCCGCTGCGCTCCAGCTTACCCTTCGGACGCAGCCATCTTGCCTCACCGGCTTCGCTCGGTCATATGATCACCGCTGGGCTTGTCAGCCACTTATGAGAGGCGAAGGAGGCGGAGCCTGGTTGCTCCTGGCCAAGTCGCTCGTTTCCGCTGCTCTTGTGGCTGGTCCCAATGGAGTGGGGTGGGGCTGAGCGCCTTTGTGAAGCGGCGCGGATGCGGAGAAGGGGAGGGTGGTCCTACCGCGGTCCTGAAATCTTCTCTCCTCTCTCCTTATATATAATTGAATAGTGGGTGCCAAAGTTCTAATTCTAAAATGCACTCCCTTAGTGTATGGCTGATGGCACTGCTCCTCAGCATATATCACCACCAATCAGAAGGCAAAGCCCGGTCTGCCCACACCACAACTGCTGCGACAACCTGGTCTTTTGCATATGGAAGCTGATTGGACTTCAGTCCATTCCACACCTCAACACCCCCCCCCAAGGCAGTTGGAATGTCAGTTGCATTTGGAATCTGCTGTATTCTGGTGGTGTGCAGGTCCCAGATTCATGTTTTAAAAGCAGACTGACACTGTTTGCCCAAAGCCAGAGCACTCTCCCAGAGCCTCTTTCTAGATCTCGTTGTATTTATTTCCACAACGGCCTTATTTCTAGTATTATTGATAATCACTGAATATTTGTTTACATTACGGTTCACCTGTGGCACCGGGACTCAAGGTGAACTATAACTCCATGTCGTAAGGATGCCATCCTCCAGGAGGGACCTGGGGATCCCCTGGAATTATAGGTCATCTCCAGACTACAAAGGTCAGTTCCCCTGGAGGTAATGGATGCTCTGGACACTGAACTCTATGGCACTGTACTCCACTGAGTTCCCTGTCCTCTCCAGGCTCCATCCGCAAATCTACAGGAGTTTCCCAACCTGGATCTGGCAACCCCTACCCTTTCATCCCTTGCTGGTGGCCAGGGGGGACATGGCAGCCCTACTGAATGCAAGCTATGGGTGCAGACAAGAGGACTGACAGATGGTACCTGATGGCTCCTGGTTTGTGTCCACTGTTGGACTGGATGACCCATTGGCCTGATCCAGCATGGCTTCTCTTAAGTTCTTATATCTCCCACCCCCACCCCCATTCTAACTCACTTTTTCCCCTTAGACCCAGCTGGATGTAAAGTTTTGCAGGACTCAAAATCTTGCACTGTGTTGTTGTTATTGTGTTATTTAGATACCCTGCTTTTTGTTCCCCACTGGGGGTCCAAAGCAGCTTACCGTGGTGTTCTCCCTGCCTCGGTTTTATCCTTATAGCAGCCCTATGAGGAAGGTAAGACTGAAAGGGAGTGACTGGCCCCAGGTCACCCAGGAAACTTCATGGAGATTTGAACCTGGGGCTCCCAGAACCTGGTCAAACACTAACCACTACACCCACGATGGCTCTCTGCATTGTGTTATTAAACAGAGGCCTGCTAGATGAGACCAGTGGTTCATCTAATCCAGCACCTTACAGTACACAGTGGCCAACCAGTTACTCAGGAGGGCCAACAAACAGGGCAGCGCAATTTTGGGCCAGTCTTAATAAGAGGTGTTAAAGGGCTGTTGTTTTTGGAATGTTTTTCTCAGTACCGGTAGTAGTGAGACATAGCCACATTGCATGTGTGTGTAGAGTGGCATAGAGTCAGAGCCGACTTATGGCAACCCCATATGGAGGCCAGAGACAAGCAGGCGGTTTGCCATTGTGTTCCTCTGCATAGCAACCATGGACTTCCTTGGTGGTCTCCCATCCAAACACTAATCAAGACCCACCCTGCTTAGCTTCCAAGATCTGACAAGATCGGGCTAGCCTGGGCCATCTGGGGCAATATTTCACAAACAGAAGCAAATAAAGATGCTCCCATGAACATAGACCACGCCCAACCTCACTGTCAGAATACCCCACCACCTCCTGCCCAACCATGAGGAAAGGTGGGGTATAGATGGTGTTATGTCCTGGGCCTGGCATTGACCAACCTAGCTTGATACAGAGAACAAAAGTGAGCTAGGATCCTGGAAGGAACCTATAGACCAGGAGCCGCACTGTAAATAGCCTATCTCCAGTAGTGTGTGTGTGGGGGGGGTTGTGCACGATTTAAGCAGGGCTTCGGTCCTGCTAGTCTTGTCTTAGTTTTGAGCTGATTCACAATAAAGCATAAGCTGATCACTGCTCGCATGTCAAACCCAGTATATTTCAAAATGTTTTAATAAATAAAAATAATAAAAATTGAATAAACTCTATGTTTTTGGGGTCTCTTCTCTGCTTGCTGTTGATAAACTCTGCAATTAAATTCCTTATTGAACAGGAATCCAGGGGTATCTTTAAAATCACCAGAATGTATTTCCAGCTGTTGCCAGTCTTTTGGGTTACCCTGGACTCCTGATGAATGTTGCTGCAGTTGAACTCAGTGGGTCTTTCTTTTGAGTTTACATGCTTAGTATTGCACTGTAACATGGCTGCCCTTCTGGAATTAAATTTGTGGCCCCCAACTCCAAGTTACAGCAGCCTAGGAAGGTTATGGCCTTGCCACCCAAGGTGTACCCTAACTTTAAGTTGGGACTCGTTAATAACTGATCTAGGGGAGGAACGAAGTGGGGTCCAAGGGAAAAGTCCCTCTTCCTTAGCAGGGGAATGGGTCAACTGCAAAAACTAAATCAATGGAGTGGCCAAAACGCCCACTGACCCATACATCTTCCCTGCCATGCTCAAAAGTTCCAGTCTGAAATCCAGTGTGGAGTTGGTCCCCTTTTCAGTCCAAATAAGTGGTCTGGTTAGTTTTGCATAGGATCACATTTCCTTTTTTTCACATTCCTTGAAGTCTTTTTGGAATGGCCTTGCTTTGTGAGAGTGACCAGCACACTAGCGGCCTGCAGAAAGAAATGTGCTGCCCCTTTAATAGAGTCTTAATGTGTGGAAGCAGGCAGGTAAAGCTTTTCTCTGCATTTTGGTCTGTAATATCCCATGAAGTGTCTGTTAATGTTTCTCCAGATCCCTTAAGGAGGCAAATGTTAAACCTTTGCCAAAGAAACCCTCCTTAGATTAAAAGGAGCTGGCCAATAACTGCCCAGTGTCTAATCTGCCTTTTCTGGGGAAGGTCATTGCGTGAGCAGTGGTCCAGCAGCTCCAGGTTTTCCTGGATGAGACATCTGCCCTGGACCCTTTTCAATTGGGCTTCGGGCCTGGCTTTGGGACTAAAGACAGCACTGGTCACTTTAGCTGACGATCTCAGTTTACATCTGGATAAAGGCATGCAGGCTCTGCTGATCCTTCTGACTCTATCAGCAGCCTTCAGCCCCGTCCCTGCAAAATGGATTGAGGGTGGATTAAACCGGCGTGATCAGATGCCAACATTTGGCAAGCGTCGCGCACCCGCCCCCAACCCGTCCCTTCCGGCCGAAAACGCGGATCTAAAAGGTACCAGGGAAAATGTAGTACCTACCGGAAGATCCACAGCCAGCCTGGGCGTGGGATCGCGGACACGCCGGCAGCCCGTGTTATTCGAGGGACTGCTGGACTGCGCATGCGCACGAATACTCCAGCAGCCTCGGCTCGCCCGTCTTTGCCTCACTTCCCCCAGCCATGTGATCACACCAGACAGAATATGCACGGCGGCTCGGGAAAAGCGTCTGATCCCGATTCCACGCTTTCCTTTGGTGCAGCTCTAAGAAGCCGCACTTCCGGCATGGCTTTTCCCGCCGGTGTGACTGGGACCTTCAATACATCTGACCATTTGGTCCTGATTGACCGCCTTGCCTCCCTGGGGGTAAGGGGCGCTGCCCTTAGCTGGTTCTGGTCATTCCTCCAGAGATGCTCTCAGAAGGTCAGGCAGGTGAGGTCTTCCCAACAAGACCTGAATTGTGGGGACCTGCAGGGTTCGATCCTTTCTCCAATATTATTTAACGTATATATGAACCGTGTTGCAGAGATCATCAAGAAGTCTGGAGTTGGGTGCTCTGCTCTGCCCTGTTATATTCCACCTTGGCAGACTCTCACCCACCTATTTGCTCTGTGTTGTTCTATCTACAGTTACCACAATTAGACATGGGTTGCAGACGCCATCAAATGTTTTAGTAATGTCTAGTAATGTCAGGAAAAAATATTGGTCTTTTATTATGTATAGATTACTATATTTATTATTAATCTTGTATTATACTTTTATTATGTAACTCTGTTGTAAACCGCCCTGAACCTGCTTGCAGGGAGGGAGGGCTAAATGTCGAACAAATAAATAATGTTTTAAATAAATATAGGCACCCACACATCTGGAACGTGTGTATTATGTATTTTATTTCCTTACTTCATTCATATCCTGCTTTTCTTCCAAATGAGAACCTAAAGTGGCTTATATCATTCTCCTCTCCTCCATTTTGTCCTCATAACAACCCTGTGAGGCAGATTAAGCTGAGAGTGGGCGGCCCGAGGTCACCTAGCAACCTTCCATGACAAGAGTGGGGATGTGAAACTGGATCGCACAGACACGAACCATTACACCACACCAACTGTAGTATGTGGAGATGTAAAATTTCTATAAGTTCTGGAGCCAAAGAAGGAAGACCAGTGGTTTGAGTGTCAGACTGTGATCTGGGAGAACCAGGAAACCATGTTTGGACATGGAAACTCACTCCATGGTATTAGGCCAGGCGTACTCTTCTCAGCCCAACCTACCTTACAGGGCTGTTAGGGGAAAGCAAAGCGAGAGAGAATCACGTATGCTGTTCTGACCTCCTTGGACAGATAGAGAGGGAGACAAATCAGTTTGCATGTTGTGATTTTTCCAGGATAACTATTGCTAAGGGTGCCTTGACCAAGATCCCATCCCCCCCCCAATCCTGGAAACAACAGCTCTTTCCCATGCAATGCTGCAGAAGATGCTAGGACCCTTTTCTCAGGGTGCCCTTGTCCTCTGCAACGTCGTCGCAGCAAATCCTGGCCAGCCCCTCTCAGAAAGTGCTGCTCATCCTCTTGAGATGGCAAAATGCCTAGGGCTATCCCGAACCAAGTAAATGTTTAGTAATAATAGCTACACAGTAAACCCAAGGGAGGGGAAAACAATCTGTGTAACTTCTGCAAAGTGCTTTAAAAAATATTGGATCAGCATAAAAGAAGGAAACAAATGAAACCCATTTTAAAAATAGCCTTTTAAAGAAAACAATGTGGGTTTTAAAAAAGAATAAATAAAACTATCTTCCCCAGAGACAACAACAGCAAAAATACTGGTTGCTGAACTCATAGGAAGAAGTGGCTTAATCTCTCTGCCAAATATACAGAACAGCTTTTTCCGTGAACGTCTTGCTGGTTAAGCAGAACTTAATCTATTTTCAGCTTTGGTGGCATCAGCCAGAAACAAAACACTCGCTGTTTGCAGCAAACAAACTTTAAATCCAAATCTTGTGCTTCTTTAGGGTTTCTGTTCCCTCTATAGTTATTGATGCTTCTCCCCACTGCTTGTTAGAGATTTCAGTATTACTGTCATAGGGAAAATCTGTGGGCATTTTTCGCGCATGAGGTTTCAATCGGATTATGCCTAAATCGGCCTGCGACGTGACGGCAACCTAGATTGGCTAAAATGAATTCTGGTCTGTACAGATTCGATCTTGCACCCAGATTTCTCTCAGACAACACTAACACACACTTAACACGAGGCAGTACATACCTCCAAAAAGCTTCAACATCCCAGGATTACCTATCTTCCAAGCCCTGGTCGTGTAGCTTGGGCAGATGCACATCTGGTGATTGAATGCTACATTCGTAACAGCAGAGGGCTGTATGAAATCAAGATCCATGGCGTGCACAGTGCTGCTTAGAAAACTGATGGCCCTCAGCTTGCCACCTGCTAGTTGTACCCCAATTTAGGGTTGCCCATCTGGTATCAGTTACAGTCCGTGCCTTTTCTGTTGTTGCTCACACTCTGTGGAATGTGCTCCAGGGGAACTGGTGTGTGTGTGTGTGTGCCCTCTCTAGAAAATTTTAGGAGCTGCTGCAAGGCCATCGTATTCACCAGGGCTTTTAATGGGGTACCTTTTTGGGGGGGGGAGAAGTTATTACGGCTTTGTTTTATTCTGTATGTTTTACGTTCCTGATTTTTGAGCCACCTTGAGTAGGATTGCCAGACCGCGAGTGACACCTCCCAGGAGGAATGAAGGGGTGAGGCCTGGCTCGCTGGCATCATGCCGGGGCACCCATGTCACTTCCAGCTAAAACCGGGAGTGGCATAGGGGAGAGCATTCCCTACGCCACTTCTGGTTTTAACTGAAAGTGACGTAGGGAAGCCGGCACGCTTTCTTCCCTCACCATTTCCTCCCAGGGGTGCCTGAGGCGCCAACAGGCGAGGAAAGGGGTTGCTGGGCATCCCTAGCCTTGAGCCACAAAAAAAGGCAGGATATAAATATTCTCATAAGTAAATAAATGACCTTCACTCACCTGCTTCCTGTTCAAATCAAGCTACAGAACCTGGTTTACTTCCCAAGGTAAAGGTTTGCCTTGCTCGAAAGCCAGTCGAGTCCGAGTCTAGGGTTGCGGTGCTCATCTCCGTTTCAAAGCCGGAGAGCCAGCACTGTCCGAAGACGTTTCCGTGGTCATGTGGCCGGCATGACTAAACACCAAGGAGCACGGCACGCTGTTACCTTCCCACCGAAGTGGTACCTATTTATCTACTTGCAATTTCTTGCTTTCGAACTGCTAGGTTGCCAGGAGCTGGAACTAGAGATGGGAGTTCACTCCGTCATGCAGCAACTCAGGTCTCGAACTGCTGAACTACTGACCTTCCACAGGCTGCAGTTCAGCGTCTTAACCACTTGAGCCACCGCAGCTCCTTTTACTTCCCAAAGATCGCTGTAAATCATCTGGAATTGTATAACGGGAGATAATGTTATGAACAAAATCGGAGCAAATTTTATCTTTACTTAATGGCAAACAATAGCTAAGTTTACCAAGAGATTCAGTTTGCATCAATTGGTATTTCTTCCATGATTTTAATACAGCTAGATGAGCGCGAGACCTAATTGAGGGGAGGCCAAGTTCTGCCTTTAATAGGGCTGCTGGTGTCCCTTCTGGAAGTACCAAGATACGCCTTAAAAAAAGGTTTTGGATTACCTCCAAGCTAGAAAGCGTTTGCTCTTTCAGCCCCCAACGTTCTATACCATATAGTATATGCGAGATTACTTTGCTGACAAAACGTTTAAGGGCTGGATCTATTAGTAGACTTCCGTTGTTATAATAGAATCTCAGTACCACACACCTGTACCCACCTGCTTTCTGTTCAAATCAAGCTACAGAACCTGGTTTACTTGTGGTTGTACCTCTCCCCATTGGCTGTGGCTGCTGTCCTGCACGTAGCGATGCGTACACACACTCCTTTCGATTTCAGACAAAGGGAGCTCGGACTCTCGAAAGCTTATACCCCCAAAATCTTGTTGCTCTTTAAGGTGCAACTGGACTCCAATCCTGCCGCCCTTCAATTTCAGTGGCCATTGAGCTTGGAGCCACAGTCGTGGTTGATTTGAAAGGATGGACGCGTTTTGCAGACAAGCATTCTGGGTGAAGCAATCCCACTCATATCTCCCACGCATATCCCGATCTGATAAATAATTATAATTGCTTGTCTCAAGGCTCAGAAATGAGCTGGCAGACCCTGATTTTGCAGGAGTCCCCAGGTAATTGAGAAAAAGCCGGAGATCGAGGCAGATGCTCCTTTGGAATAAGCCACAGGTGATGAGAAAAAGCGGAGGTACAATTAAGGAGCAAAAAGGTCCCGTGGATGTGGTGTGAAGATTAAACTGTTATTCATGCAATGTCAGCTCTCTGAAGCCGCTTGGCAATTAAAGGGGGGAAATTAATTTTAGGAATTCCCGACAGGAGAGTGTAAATCACAGGAGCTAGAAGCGCCCGTTCATAATAAAAGGTTTTAGTATTTATACAGCACTTTCCCTGGTCTCCCCATTAGATACCCAGTGCTGCTTCAACAAATGCCAGGAAATGCCCTGACATGGTTAGCCCAGGCAACCCTGATCTCGTCAGATCTCGGAAGCTAAGCAGGGCCAACTTTGGCAAGTATTTGGACGGGAGACCTCCAGAGAATACCAGGGCCGGAAGGCCAGAGGCAGGCTATCAGGTCATGTCTCTGAATGTCCTCTGTGTCCCAGTAAGAGTCGCCAGAGGGTGCCATGACTTCCAGGCACGGGCACACACACATGCACACAAAACTGCCAGGAGATGTTGGGGGTGGTGCTGGCAAGGGCAGAGTTTGAGAAGGCTGTGATGTCACTTCCTGGAGATGCTCTAGGCTGTGTCCACTAGTCTCTACAGTCTTTCCCATAGAAACTAGAGTACATTTCTAGAGCCTCACTACATGGAGGCCTATTTTCCAGGCCTGTAGCTACAGTGCGGCATCTCAGGGCCTGGCCCCATGACTTACCGCCAAGGCCCCCTGATAGGGTTGCCAAGTGTCACAGTTTAGCAGGGGTGTCCTGGTCGCTGGCCTGGAGATCCTCGGTACGTGCACTTCACGTCGCACATGTTGTGGGCGGGGCCACAATCATCCGAGGGAAAACCATAGAGTTTCTCCTCAGATAATAGAGCGTCCCCCCGCAATGTGCCCGACGCGATGGGAGTAAGCAGTGAAGTGGCTAAATTTGCGGATGATACAAAGTTGTTCAGGGTGGTGAAAACCAGTGAGGATTGTGAGACACTCCAAAGGGATCTGTCAAGGATGGGCGAGTGGGTGTCAACATGACAAATGGGGTTCAATGTGGCCAAGTGCAAGGTGATGCACATTGGAGCCAAAAATCCTAACTATAAATACACATTGATGGGGTCTGAACTGGCAGAGACTGATCAAGAGAGAGATCTTGGAGTTGTAGTAGATAACTCACTGAAAATGTCGAGACAGTGTGTGACTGCAATAAAGAAGGCCAATGCTATGCTGGGGATTATTAGGAAGGGAATTGAAAACAGATCAGCCAATATCATAATGCCCCTATATAAATCAATGGTGAGACCTCATTTGGAATACTGTGTGCAGTTCTGGTCACCACACCTTAAAAAGGATATTATAGCTTTGGAAAAAGTGCAGAAAAGGGCAACTCGAATGATAAAAGGGTTGGAACACTTTCCCTATGAGGAAAGGTTAAAGTGCTTAGGGCTCTTTAGCTTGGAGAAAAGACGACTGAGGGGTGACATGATCGAGGTTTATAAGATTATGCATGGGAAAGAGCAGGTAGAGAAAGAGGTACTTTTCTCCCTTTCTCACAATACAAGAACTCGTGGGCACTCCATGAAATTGCTGAGCGGTCGGGTTAGAACAGATAAAAGGAAGTACTTCTTCACCCAAAGAGTGATTAACACATGGAATTCACTGCCACAGGAAGTGGTGGGTGCTACAAGCATGGACGGCTTCAAAAGGGAATTAGATAAGCATATGGAGCAGAGGTCCATCAGTGGCTATTAGCCACAAGATATAGCTAGGGGCTCTGGGGCAAGTGATGCTCTGTCTTCTTGGTGCTTGGGGGGGGGGTCAACAGTGGGAGGGGTTCTAATGTCCTGGACCCACTGGTGGACCTCCTGATGGCACTGGTATTTCTGGCCACTGTGTGACACAGAGTGTTGGACTGGATGGGCCTTTGGCCTGATCCAACATTGGCGTCTCTTATGTTCTTATGTTCTTATGATTACGTCACCTCCGGGTGATGTGTTCACGCCGGGCATGTTGCGCGCTTTGGGGGTGGGGTCCTCCCCGCCGGCTTGATCTGCGCCGGTGGGGAACGGGCCTCTTGGGTGGGAGTTCCCCCCCGGGGGACTTGGCAACCCTACCCACTGACTTCCCATCCAGCCTAGGCACTCCTTTGGGGGGGGGGGTGTGCAGGGGTGTTTGCGGGGTGCCCCCTGACATATTTTTTAAAATCCTGGCTACGGGCCTGCTATTTTCTCCTGCTCATTAGTTCCTCGGGAGCTGGAAATCGAGGCTGGTAAATCCCCACTCTGGGGCAGTAAGTGGGAGGCCTAAACCAGATTCTCAGTACTCTTCACAAGAATTCAGTCCTGATCATTAGTAAGCATATCAAGGGAGTCCATAAACAATTTTAGATAAGGGGGCTGCTCATTGCAGAACTAGTCATCGTTACTAATCCCACCTCCCAGCTTAGATCATCCATCTATTTGAAATATTTATATATCTGCCATTCTCTTGACCAACTCAAGAACCAAAGCTGGCCAGGTAATAACAATATGGAGTTGTGGTGGTAACTGCTGTCATGTTGCAGCTTACTTACGGCGACCCTGTAGGGTTTTTAAGGCAAGAGACGTTCAGAGGTGGTTGGCCATTACCTGTCTCTGTGTAGCAACTAGGGTTGCCAGCTCCAGGTTCAGAGGTTGCAGAGATTTGAAGGGTGGAGCCTATGCAGGGCTGGATTTGGGGAGGGGAGGGACCCCAGCACGGTATAATGTCATAGAGTCCACCCTCCAAAGCAGCCATTTTCTCGAGGGGATCTCTGTAATCCAGAGATTAGTCGCAATTCCAGGAGATCTACAAGCCCCACCTGGAGTTTGGCAACCCTAGATGTCCTTAGTGATTTCCCATCCAAATACTACCCAGGGCTGACCTGGCTTATCTTCCTAGATCAGACAATGCTGGGCTAGCCGGGGCCATCCACATCAGGGCACTAACAATATAAGACATGACAAAAATGTATAAAGCCACATTAAACCTATAAATTTACACAGCTAAAAGGATATTATCTTTTGCCCAAACTGAGACCCACAAGCAGCTTACTCCAGAGTATGCCCACAGAGATCACTGAGGAACTGTGGAGTGGAAGTACCGTAAGTCTCCAACCTGAACCATTAGAACAGGGATACCCAGTGTTGTTAGTCTGTGGGTAGTTCAAGAATTCTGAGAATGGGGTCTTTGCCACTACAAAATGGCTGTCACAAGGGAGAACAGAGATTATTGCTGGCACCCTGGTGGGAGATTTTTTTATATATATGGGGACTAACTTGTTGGCATCACACCAATCTGTGTCTTCATTTTCAGTGCAGAACCATCATTGCGTTGGGGTGATAATCTAGGATTCATCCATTGCACCAACAGGATGATGTCATTCCAATTTTTTGCCAGAAGTGATACTGCACAATGGTGCAATGGCAAAGGAACTCCCCCCCCATCTCCCCTACAGTCTGTCTAGCAGCAGTGGGGAATGAGGGGCACAGGCCAGGAGGTCTGTCCCCTCTATGGGGGAATCATAAAAAGGCTGCCGTGGGGTGCTGTGGCCAATAAAAAAATGTGGGGAGGATGCAAAAGTGAAGTTAGTGCTACAATCAGGGCCCCCCCCACACACCTGAGGACTAGAGAGTAGCAAGTGTTAAAACAGTAGTTAAAGAGGGGGCCAGAAGAGTTATTATGAGGCAAATTGAGGCTGCCTGCAATTTTCATTTTACATACGGACCAAGAAAATGTGATTTTTTGTCTCATCTGTTGAAAATCTAAAACCAGAAAGCTGTTCTTGAACATTGGGTACTTTCCTGTTCTGGCTGGTTAGGACTTCTTTGTAGCTTAAAAGCATCCATGCTTTCGATACCAGTGAAAGATTACTTAAAAAAAAAATAGGTTATCTTACCTCTTTTGTATTATGAAAAGCACACCTGGATATTCAGCCGCTCCTGAAACACAGCCGGAGCCAGATTTATGCCCCCATTTTCTACCAGGGATGCAGAAATAAGGTTTTTCACAGCAAACTGAGGAGGAATCTTGCTAGGGCTGGCAACCAGTGGGGCAGGGACATGATGAAATGGTGTCTTGCCATTTCAAAACATCCCTTCTGGCTGCATAACTAAAAGGATGTCACCATGTTGCATGACGGTCTAGGATTTCCCCAAAAGTCTATGGTAAAAATCATAGAGATCAATAAAGTTCCTTGATTAAAAACCATAGAGATCAAGGGAGTTCCTAGACCACTGTGTGGCATGGCATTGTCACTTCTGAGCTCCTGGTAGAAAGTGGCATTGTGGTGCCACGTGATGCTGTAACCCTCCATTTGCCCTCCTGCCAGTCCAATGAGCACAGCTGGGGGATGGGGAATGCCAGTAGGCGATCCCCTGCTACTAGAGGGCATCTGGCAACCCTAAACCCCCATCCTACGTTGAAGAGCTCTTGAAGCAGCAAAGGCTAGAGAACATCTGAAGGCTTGTATAGGGAGCAGATAACCCCACCCCTTCCTGTAGCTGCAGCTGGGTCCTACATCCTGCAAAGATCCAGAGAATGGTGCCCTTTCTCCTCCTGCAGGAGACTGGAGTACAGGATGGCTTCTGTTGCCAGGCCCGGACTCCTTTGAACGGTTCAGGTTTGAGTTCTGGGTCTCCACCTTTGTTCCTGGGGGAAGGCTCTGAGGGTGCTGACTCTTGAATGGGAGCCTGCGGTGGTGGAGAAGGCAAGGGGTCTTCCCAGAGGCTCTGCAGTGCAGGTGCAGTGGGGACCATGAGAGGGCCTCCTCAGCTCTCAAGGAGTCTTCCCCTGCGGAGCATTCTTCCCAGGTCAAGGTGGGGCCAGGGCAGGTTCCAACAGACCAGCAGATTCATGAATTCTAATGTGTGCATAATATGCTATTTCAGAGGGAGGACTGAATTGCTAAAGGATGCCATCGCTTTCTGCATCTGGCTACTCAAGTGGCTGCCCATCAAGCCTTTCATTCAAAATCGAGCCACGGAAACCTCTCGACAAAACAAAAGCGCTCGCTTTTGGCCTCTTAATCATGAAACAATCCTGCACTAAATGCCTTCTGCTGCATTGATCTTTGGGGTCTTGAAATATGATCCTGCTTCTCCCAAAGTCCAAATTATTATAAATGACAAGGAAGATGAAGGACTCCTGCAACGGTCTTATTACTCACCCTGTCAAATTTAGGTTCCGTTTCAAAACGGCTGGTATAATCGAAATGTGTCCATCCAGGATTTGAGCCTCTGCGACCATTTCTCACCGTATCGATCGTTTATTATGAATGATTATTTTTCTTCTCTTTGAAGCTCTTTATAGTTATAAGTTACCGTTCACAAGGAGGCATTATCTCAGGAGGAGAGCTCTTGGCAAATGATTTTCCGAAGTATGTTTGGAATTTTTGTATAAAGACTGTTATCTATTATAGAGCCTACAGTCATGTTTCCCTAGCACTTTAGGAAATCAATCTGATATGAATTATAATACACCTAGATTCTTGATGTAGCAAGAGACGCTTCAGTGATTTTCAATAATTTTTTTTCCAGTGGCGGAATGGGCTTTTTAAAATTTCTATAGGTATTTTGTTTTAAATAGTGGTTATTATTTCATAATAATGTCAAAATAGGCCTTTATCAAGCTGACTGTGTTGTGCTAGGTGGTTACACTAGCAGCAGAGCATTGTATGTACTACTCGAATGTATGGAATCTGTAGTGGGGTTCTTGAGAATCTGCTCACATTGAAGAAATCCGCCACTTTAGGCGACGTATTTTAGGAGACAATCCAGAATCAGGTCCTATAATGTCCCAGCAGGAGTTATACAGAATATCTGTATTTATTTTACTTTATTTATAGTCTCACCCAGGGGTCGTTTCGTAGAAAAAGAGCTAGGGGAACTCATTAGCATAACTCATTAGCATATGCCACACCCCCTCACATCACCGGAAGTGTGTCATAAGGCCACACCCCCTGACTTCACTGGAAGTGTGTCATAAGGCCACACACCCCGCCCCCAACGGTCCCGGCTGCCACCACTGGCCTTGCAGCTCCACTGCCGGGCCCCATGAGGGGCCCGGCGGTGGACCTGCAAGGCCGGCGGGAGTGCAAGGAAGCCCCGCGAAGGCCCTCCCTGGCCCCAGGCAGGCAGGGGTGGGGAGAGGCAGGGAGGAAGCAACTTACCCTCCCTCTTCTCCTGCCTCCTCCTGGCTGAATGAGGGCCGGAAGCGGGGCGGCCAGAAGCGGGGGGTGGGGCTTCGTCATGTGCCCCCCGTACCTCACCCAGGGAAACTGCGATCCCCCGCGATCCCCCCCGAAATGACCTCTGGTCTCACCTTCTTTCATTCCCCTGAGCATTGGGCGCAGCTGAGAAAAATCTTCTGGAGACCCCTGGCCTGAGAGATGTCTGGCTGTCCTCAGCCAGACCCGGGGCCTTTCTAGCCCGGGCCCTGACCTGGTGGAACTCTCTGCCAAGCCACCTCCGTGCCTCACTCAGTGCTGCAGGGCTTGTAAGGCAGAGAGGTTCAGCCAGGCTTATGGTTGAGGAAAGCAATGTTTTTTAATTAACAGGTTTTTAATTGTCAGCCTGGCCTCTTTTTCCATCCACTTCCCTCCTGAAGGGTTAAGAACAATTGGTTTTTAGGTGCCTTTTGGGAATGACTGCTATATTGTTTAAATGTTTTTAATTATTTTAAATGGTATTTAAATGTTGTACACTGTCCTGAGCCCCAAGTATTAGGGAGGGGGGGTCTAAAAATTTAACAACAGCAACAACAACAATAATAACAATAGATACACAAGGCAGATTATAACAATTAAAAACAATACAATGAAATCCATAAATACAATTAAAACTACAATATATTTATTTGTTTTTATTTATTTTTTAGATTTATACCCCGCCCTCCCCAAACGCTCAGGGCAGCTAACAAGATGGCACGAATGCCAACATTAAAACAGATAAAAACAAGATAAATCAATATAATACAATCCAATAAAGTGTTGGTGCTCTAGATATATATACACACACAGAGAGACACACATATACATACACAATATATATGGCTGTGTACATGGTATAAGTGCATTTGAAGGGGAATGTGCACAGAACAGTTACATGGATAGCTGAAGGGGTATGGCCCATAGAGCAGTTGCACAGCTGTGCTTTATCCTTGGCTAGTAGCACATCCCTTTCGTATTACATCTCTTTACGCATCCTGGCTGGCAACCCCTGGGAGACTGGAGAGGGGTTTACACAAATGGCGGTTTGAAGCATCTTTTCTGGCTTCATAAGAAGAAGTAGGGTTGCCAACCAATCCCCAGGCATTTCCCCACCCAAAGCTGGCAACCCTAAATGGAAGTGATATCAGCATGTCACAGGATGCTCTAGGATTCACCCCAAACTCTGTGTTAAAAACGCAATGGTGCAGTGACATCACTTCCATTTACTCATCAGGAAATGACATTGTGGCATTGTGGGATACTGTTTTGCCTCTGCCATTCACCTCTCTACCACCACTGCCTTACTGAGCCAGCAGCAGGGGATGAAGACCAATGGCAGGCGGATGCCTATTTGATCCTGAGTGCAGACAGATGAGGAGAAGGATGACGGTTCTAATCAGGGCTTTTTTTGTAGAAAAAGCCCAGCAGGAACTCATTAGCATATCCAGCCACACCCATGAGAACATATCCCATTAGCATATTAGGCCACACCCCCATGTTACCAGAAGTATAGTCATCCAGCCACACCCACCTTTAGCTTCTTATTCTGTTTACCTTGTTTGTTGTCAAAACCTAGGGCTTTTTTGTAGCAGGAACTCTTTCGCATGTTAAGCCACACCGGTAATGTAGCCAGTCCTAATGAGTTTCTGCTATTGGGTGTGGCCTATTATGCTAATGAGTTCATGCTGGGCATGGTCAACTTGGGAGCCAGCTGGAACCCTGTGCGTTCCTGCCCAAAAATAGCCCTGGTTCTAATAAAAAGAAGTGCACCACATCCCTGAAAAATTGTTCAGCAGTGGATGCCCAGCATTGGTTCAGCTGACTGAGGAGGTATATATAGGGATCCCCAGCTAAGAGAGAAATAATTTTCTTGCAAAAAAGAAGATAGTACAATTAAAACCCGTTATTTAAAAGCCCCAGTGGCTGAAAGAACCCTTCTGTTCTGCTTATCTCTTATTGTTTTCATCCCCCCCCCCTTTGGTGACTACAGAGTGAGTCTGGTTGCCATGGATCCTTGTTTGCTACAACATGTGGGCACCTTTAATGCATCTGCTCCTCACCCAAAGCTGTGAGCATTCCCAGCCCAAGATGAATACGAGGGGCTCATTTTCTCAGCTCCGACTGTCACAGATTAGAGCACAACTTCTCATTAATGTAACTTGAACACCTAATCCTCCTTTTTTCCATCTGATGGGAAATATTTTTTAACCCAGCTGTCTCCCAACTTCAATTTAGAAACAAAGTGGCAAGCCGCTGCCCCTAAGACGGTCTAATCATATTTTATATTTTCCCTGACTGGAACAGCCATTCCACCTTGGTCCAAAGCAATTACGCTTTTCGGTATCTGTGAGCTTTTGTCCCTGGAGACAATCCGTAATGCAGTAAGGCTGCCTGCAAAAAACAGGAGGGAGAAAGGCATGAAACATCTGGTACAAGGCAGTACGACCAAAAGAAACTCCTCTGGGTTGGAAAATTCGATTGACTTTTTCTTAGCAAGTCTGGCTGTAAGATAACCTCACATTCCCCAAGCCAAACTACAAGAATTGCACTGAGAAATGTTGAAGTGAGAAATGGACCTTCCTCACAAAATTGGGCTACAAAATGCTCCTAGGATTTCATTTTCACAGTGACACCCTCTGATTTCGATGCAGTAAAGTTTATGCAAATATGAATTTGTCTAAATACGCCTATGCTTGCAACTTTAAGCCTGAATTTGCTTAGCTAAGATATATCTAAAATCCACTTCCTTCCAAATAGACGTGCAACACTATTTAGTAGCCTGACTTTCTTGCTGAGACTCAGGACAGGTTATGGATAGGGTGTCCATCTGCCTGTCCTCTCTGGGTGTTGCCCCCTAATCCACTCAGTCATCTTCCAATGCTGATCATTGGGGCAGAAGAAAGTATGTGTGGGGGGATGGCATCTGAACCTGGAAGTGATGGGAAACACTATATGGTTCTTACTGTAGACATTTGAGGGGTTCCTAGATCATCGCCTGGAAATGACATCACTTTAGGGTTCAGATGCAACCCCCTCCCTCCACTTTCTACAATGATCTGCAGACCTGAGAACCCATGTTACAGAATAAGAACAATAATGCACACAACGGACTGCCTAAGGAAAGATATACTATGAAAAATGTAGTAAGTTGAATGACAGGGGTAAAGGACAAAGTAGAAGTAAGATAATACCTAGAATAGTCATTGCAGTAGACGATAATCGTTTTTGATTATAAAAGTGCCCTCCTGAACTGCTCCCTTCTGTGAACTGCGCATATTACAAAATTATTTTCCAGCTTTATTAAGTGCCCCACAATATAATTATCATTTGTGTATGTGGTACAAAGAACCCTCACAACCCAAGTAACTTGCATAAAATTAATTTGTTCCAAATGCTCTAAATAGATCTTTACTTAAAACATAGATTGTTTGCTGTGGAAATCAGTAACCTTAATGTGGTAACTAAAAGTTAAGTTCTTTAATGTTGGTTCAGTCCATTTGTGGTCTGCTTATATATCTACAAAGCCACACTAAACAAGAAATGAGGAAGAGGTTAATGAGCTACTTTCTGGATATTTAATTGCCAGTATAGTTCTGGCTCCTAGGAATTGGCCCTCCAGTCTCAGTAAAATGGGGTCAAAAGCCCTGGAATTGCCTGGGGAATTTTTCTTTTTTTCCTGTTCTTTTAAAAAAATTAATTGACAATTTGTATTTAGTACAACCAACAAATGCACATACTATACTTTTCTTTTTTAAACCTTAAAAGGAGGTTTTTGGGGGTCGGGGGTTCAAGTTAACCTTTGCCTCTTTGGGAACGAGCGGGCTCAATTTACTGAGGAAAATTGATAGAAATTGGCAGAAATTGATAACCTCTGGTTTGGATTGCCCGGGGATTTCCCCTAATGATATCGATGGCTTTAGTTAACTTCTGTTAGAAAGTTAATTTTGAGATGTCTTTATGCCTTAAATGAGTCCAGTACTAGATTCAGGGCCCGCAGAGTTTGCTCTCCCCTTTATTTGGGATTGGCATACTCAAAATATAGCCCATCTTATCTCAATTATCTGACAGTTCCTAAATATAGACAAGCCTTTGGTGTAGTGGTTAAGTGTGTGGACTCTAGTCTGGGAGAACTGGGTTTGATTCCCCACTCCTCCGCTTGCACCTGCTGGATGACCTTGGGCAAGCCATAGTTCTGGCCAGAGGTCATTTCAGGGGGGGGAACGCGGGGGAACGCAGTTACCCCGAGTGAGGTGCAGGGGGCGGGGCACATGATGAAGCCCCACCCCCTGCTTCCGGCCGCCCCGCTTCCAGCCCTCATTCAGCCAGGAGGAGGCAGGAGAAGAGGGAGGGTAAGTTGCTTCCTCCCCGCCTCTCCCCATCCCTGCCTGCCTGGGGCCAGGAACTGCAATGTTCCCTCTAAGCTGTAGAATCTTGTGAGCAAAAGATCTACTTTGTGAGCGAGTGGCGTTAAAGTTGTGAGCAACTGACCTGGCTACTGCATAAATTAGTTTGCTCCGGAGCCATCCTTCCTGAGCTAAGACAAAAATGTGTGAGCCGGAGGCTAAGAAATTGTGAGCTAGCTCACACTAACTCAGCTTAGAGGGAACAGTGGGCCACGGAGGGCTTTGGCGGGGCTTCCTCGCACTCCCGCTGGCCTTGCAGGTCCACCGCCGGGCCCCTGATATCAGGGGGTGTGGCATATGCTAATGAGTTATGCTAATGAGTTCCCCTAGCTCTTTTTCTACGAAATGACCCCTGGTTCTGGCACAGCTGTTCTTGAAAAAGGGCAGTTTCTGTCACAGAGCTCTCTCAGCCACACCTACCTCACAGGGTGTCTGTTGTGGGGAGGGGAAGGGAAAGGAGTTTGTAAACTGCTCAGAGACTCCTTTGGGTAGTGAAGGGCGGGGTATAATCCAGTCTCCTCCTCCTCCACCACCACCACCACCACCTCCTCCTCCTCCTCCTCCTCTTCTTCTTCTTCTTGGCCCGACTTAACTCCATTCCAATGGCAGAACTCTCAGGACACTTTGAGAGGATTCCATTAGCTGAAAGATTCTGTAGTTGTGAAACAGGTAGTCTTGGCACTTTGTTACACCGCTTATTGGACTGTCCAAAATTTCATAGGTATGGAATCATATTTGTTTTGTCCCTTCATAAAGGACCTGGCTGGTTCCTCTGCCCACTGTAAGCTACAGACTCTCTTGGCGGGAAACCATCATGATATTACTCTGGCTGTTGCTAAGTTCTTTTCTTATGTAATTAAATCCAACAGATAGCTAGATTCGGGTAATTTGATGTTTTATCTGTTATAGGTGTGCCCATTGTTAAAATTATTATTAATGTTCTATTGTTGTTATGCTGAGTTATTAATGTTCAAGACTAGTCATCAGAAGAGAAGAGAATTAAAAATAAAACTAAAAGGGACTAAAACGTGTGGTTCTTGGTTCAGTCCTATAGGTGGCAGCACTTCCCGCCAGAATTAAGACAAGTCTATGGCTGTAACCCCGGACCCCCAATGTGGTGCCCAAGAGTGCAATGGCACCCGCTGACCCTTTTCTTGGTGCCCAGAAAATGGGTGAGACCAGGTGGGGCTCTTGTGCAGCAGGGCTTCTGACAGGCTGTGCAGCGAAACCAACCAGTGAAATGGCTGGGAGCCATTTCCTCAGTCTGTTTGGCTCCCCCCCCCCTGTCCCCGGGCTTTGAAGACAGGAGAAGTGAAGCCACTGGTGAAATGGCTCTCAGCCATTTAAACCTAACAGGTCAGCTGCAGACCCACACTGCCCAGCTGTTAGGTTTAAATGGCCCAAACAGCTGGACTGGACAGAGAGAGGAGGGGGCTTGGCATGGATCTGATGCCATGGACTCTACCCTCCAAACCTGCCATCTTCTCCATGGAAACGAATCCCTGTAGTCTGGAGATCACTTGTAATTCCAGGAGAACTCCAGGCCCCACCTGGAAGCTGGCAACCCTAGAAACCCCTGTTGTTCCTTTCAGCAACTGTCTATTGTGCTTGTTTGTTGTGTGCTTACGTCTGGCACTACCCAGTCTTGGGCCTTTTTGGTGGCTGCCCCATCACGGTAGAATACACCAGACATGCTCCTGTCGCCCTATTTTTGGGAAGCTGTGTGAAGCAGAACTCTGCAGGAGAGCCTTTGAGAGCATTTAAGTAATCTAAAGCTGTTTTTAACACAGTGAGCCAGCCTGCTGAGTAGAAGACTGGTTTGTCGTATCCCTGCTGTTTTACGGTGCTTTTGGAGGAGATGACATTTTATTTGGTACTATGGATTGTAGTTTAAATGTCCGATTGTGCAATGTAGCTTTTACTTTTGCTAAGTGGCCTTTAAGTCCCCATGGGGAGAAAGGCGGGATCAATGTTTTCCGAATAAATAAAGGAAAGGAGACGCCAACTGGAATCTGATTTGGCAAGGGAAGGAAAAGGAAACTCTATGAAAGAGGGAAGCCTTTGGCCTGAATGCACCTGTGAATAGAGTAGTCACTGCCAGTCAGCATCCAGCAACTGTTGGGAAACTGGTGTGTGTGTGCTGTCACATTGACAGTGTGACATCACATCCAGGGGCAAACCCAGAAGTGACATCACACCATCAATGTGATGTTGGATTTTTAAATCATTATTCATCCATCACCCTACCATTTGGCGGCAGAGGTCCAAGACAGCTACCGGGAGGTCTCCCACTGTAGTGACAGCTCTGGCAGCCATGCCAGTGAGGAAACAGCCGTGCAATCCTAGGGTTGCCAGGTCCCCCTGGCCACCAGCAGGGATGCAGGGGTCAAGTTGGCAGGTCCAGATCTGGGGATGGAGCCTGGAGAGGACAGGCACCTCAGTGGGGTACAATGCCACAGAGTCCACCCTCCAAAGCATCCATTTTCTCCAGGGGAACTGATCTCTGTAGTCTGGAGATGAGCTGTAATTCCAGGGGGTCCCCAGGTCCCACCTGGAGGCTGGCATCCCTGTGCAATCCCCATTCCCTCTTGATTTGTTAGCTTGGAGAAGTCCCTTTGCCATCCTGAATCTCTGACTGAGACCTTTCCTTCACTGCACCAGTCCTTAGACTTGATGGGGAATGAGAAATCCCCTGACAGCAACCAGCAAAGAGTCCCTCCAGTAGCTTTCGAAGGCAAGACATAAAGAAAGAGCCCTGTTGACTAACTACCAATCAGCAGCAGCCTGGCTGATGACACCATCATTAAGTTCATACTCAGATTTAGGAGGAGGAGGAGGAGGAGATTGGATTTATAGCCCGCCTTTCACTCGGAGTCTCAGAGCAGCTTACAAACTCCTTTCCCTTCCCCTCCCCACAACAGACACCCTGTGAGGTAGGTGGGACTGAGAGAGCTCTTTCGAGGACTGCCCTTTCAAGGACAGCTCTTGTCAGAACTATGGCTTTGTTACCACCAATGGCCTGCCTTGTTCTTTGGGGGATTTAGCTGTATGGCAGAATAGGCCAGAGGGGTACAGGAATCACACACTGCTTGTATACCAAGGTCCGGCACACATTTCCCTAATTACAAGCACACTAAATGTTCAACAAGAGCAAGCAATACAGAACTAAGAAAGCAGAGGTGATTGATAGCAAATAGGGGGTCAGTTACGGGGTGATACAACCTGTCCAGACGTGCAGGGGTCCATGGAGATGAGATTATGGCCTAAGCCCTAAAGGTTTAGGGGTGGACTGCCAGTTGGCATCAGGGCAAAGGCACACACTCTGAGGCCATGTGTTTGCTGGGATATAGACATAGGAAAACAATGCAGACCAATGGAAGGCCTTGGGGGCTGGTCTCAGGTGAGAACAATAGATTACCTGGACCAATGATGAGTCCCAGGGGTGTGTGGCATCAGGATGGGCAAAACCTAGATGTGACCAATGAGCTTCCAGAGAGGCAGGGTCTGGATTTAACAATAGAAGCCAGGTGTTGGATGATTGCACTGGGGCTGTCCATTGTGGTACCAGACAAAAGAAGTGATGTTTCCCTGGTACCAGACAAAAGAAGTGATGTTTCTTTTTTTCTTTTTTTATAAACTCTCCTAAAAAGGAGAGAACTTTATTGCTTTTTATATTAGAAAGGGGGGAGGGTATATAGCGGGGTAAAGAAAAGGTCGAGTGATGTTTCCATTAGTTTGTTAGTCTGTCAAAATTAGTAAAAAAAAATTCTTCTTTGGCTTCATTGTGGTGGTCAATCGTCTTTCATCATCTCAGTTAAAAGAATGTTAAAAAAAAGGAATTAGTAGTGTCCCAGTGTTAAACTGTTAAACTGTTAATAAATGGCTTTTCAAGCACCCTGCGAATTGGTTCTAAAAGAGGTGATGTTTCTTAATGTGTGGCAGGATGAACCTGAATAGCTGACCATTCACTAGACATGAAGAGTTAATGTTTCCTTGATAGGTCTGGCGTAGGCGTAGAATTCTCCTTGGCCTGAGTTTTCTCAGCCAAGATGTGGTTCTTCTAGCCTCCCAGCAAAAGCCACTGTTTAAGCCAAGCCTGGCTTCATAGGACAGTGCTTGTGGAGGTTCAGAGGTCATTTTGGGGTATCACTCTCTCAGGAAAGATCACCCCAGGTTCCGGGCTGATGAGGCTGGCTACAGCTTGCCCAAGGTCATCCAGCAGCGGTAAGTGGAGGAGTGGGGAACAAAACCTGGTTCTCCCAGATATGAGTCCGCACACTTAACCACTACACCAAACTAAACAAGGCGGTAGGTGCATGGTTTTCTAGGCTGGTTAGGCTGGAAGAAAAAACTGCTGTCAGCAGTTATTATTTTATTTTAATTTTGAAGAAGAGATTGGATACCACTACACCAAACTTGGTTTTTTGGTTTTCAGGGTTTAAAAAAAACAACAATGTTATTTTTAATGTCTGTTACTGCCTGTGAATCCTTGTTATATTTCCTTTTTATTCCCACTTTTTTCATGGGAAATTCATTTCCAGCTGTCTCCTATTCTGTTGTCTGATTGGGGTGAAATTCTTTGGGACTGTACCCGTCACCCAAGGGATCCTCCCTGGTTAATTTCAAGCAGAGAGAAGAAAATGTCCCCGTTCTATGGACACACAACATTCTGACATGCAGAGTGAGGCACAGAGAGATGTTGGGCAACCCCAGAAAGCAGACGGTGGGCACAGAAGACCCAAGTTTGAATCACCACTCTGCCATGGAAACCTCCTGGGTGACGTTGGCCCACTCACACACTCTCAGTCTAACCTACTTTGCAGGGTTGTTGTGAGGATTAAATGGAGGAGAGGAGAATGATGTCAGCTACTGTGGGACATAACTGGCAAGGGAGGTAGGAGTAATGGAGTTATGGGGAGAGAGAATATTCATTTGAAAGTGTTAAAAACAATTAAGAAAGCTGACAGGAAGGAAGCCGATTCCTTTGAAATGTGCTGTTGGAGGAGAGTTTTACAGATACTGTGGACTGTCAGAAAGACAAATAAGTGGGCCAAAAGCAGGAAATTGCAAGTAAATAGGTACCACTTCAGTGGGAAGGTAACAGTGTTCCATGTGCCTCGCCGTTTAGTCATGCCGGCCACATGACCATGGAAAAGCCTTCGGACAGCGCTGGCTCTTCGGCTTGGAAACAGAGATGAGCACCGCCCCCTAGAGTCAGATTCGACTGGCTTTCAAGCAAGGGAAACCTTTACCTTTACCTAGATCAAATCCACCTTGAACTCTCCCTAGAAGCTAAAATGACTAAACTGAGGCTATCATACTTTGGTCACATCATGAGAAGACCAGGCTCACTGGGAAAAGACAATCATACTAGGAAAAGTTGAAGGCAGAAGAGATCAACATGAGATGGACTGACTCGATCAAGGTATCCACAGAGGCCCTCAGTTTGCAAGGCCTGAGCAAGGCCATCAGTTATAGGATGCTTTGGAGGTCATTAATTCATAAGGTTGCCATAAATTGGAAGCAGCTTGACAGCACTTCTTCTCACACACATTAACAACTGGGGACCTCACATGAAAAGCAGGAAGCTGCCACAATAAGGAGGAACTCCATCTAGCATCATGCTAATTCTGAGCATGACTCATGGTATTCTCAGGGATTTCCCCTTTAAACCAGAGTAAGCCTGTTTTTATCAGGCTCAAAGGGAAATCTGTAGGGCAGCTGTGGGGAGTAGGGATGGAAGCTCCAGGCTGTGAAATTTCTGAAGATTTGGGGGTGGAGCCTGGGGAGGACAGGTTTTGGGGAAGAGAGGGACTTCCGTTGGGTATGACGCCATAGAGTCCACCCTCCACAGCAGCCATTTTCTCCAGGCTCTGGAGATCAGTTGTGATTCTGGGAAATCTCCAGGCCACAGCTGCAGGTTGGCAACCCTGGGTGACATTCCCTCTGCTGTCCCTATGGGGATGGGGACAGAGCTAAGCTCTGCTTTCGAAACAGTGTGCGGCAGCTCAGTGCCAAGCCAGTTCTGACCCCGCCCTTTAGCCCTTTAAAGGGATTGTTTCCTTTCCCCTGAAAAGCTGGCCTGGAGTGTTACAGCACAGCTCAGCAGAGACTGGGGAAGTTAGAGGAAAGGGGAGGCCAGGGGTGCAGGGTCTTCTCGCATCATCGTCGTCGCATTTGCATAGGGGTTAAGGGGGGCTGCAGGGGGCACATGGGTGATGTTCCCACATTGAAAGAGGCACATTTTTGCCTCACTGTGTGGCTGCAACCATGGGGCAGTAGACACAGAAGCAAATTCTAGATGGTTTGACTGACTTTCATGACTGAGCCATGACTATTTGGGTGCTGTAAATGTGACTGGACAGTGGCACGAAAGGGTGGTGCTTAACCCTTTCTCTGTAGGCAGTTTTTCTGAGGAAAATCATCCACTCCAGTGTCCCAGATTTCCATGTGGGGTGGGGTAGGAGTAAAAAAAAAATATTTTAGTTTTATTTATTTATCTTTCGACTTACTACCCCGCTCGAACCCCCCAAGGGGTCTCTGAGTGGCTTACAGTTAATCAATTATCCCTAACTATGGCCACACAGGTACTGGGGGTGGGGGCAGCCCTACTGGTACCCAGTGGAGGGACTGGTTGATCTTTCTTCCCGGGTCGGCTTGTCGGCTCGGCGTCTTGGCTTCAGGTTCTTCTTTTTTCCGGTGGTCTTTCGGTGGCAGATCAGCACGGCCCTTCTCTCACGTGGCACGCTCCAGCATGGCTTCGGCTTAGTCCTCCAGGTTTCGCCGTGCCTGCGCCTTCCACGCTCCCCGCGTCTTCCTGGCTCCGCCTTTCCGCCGACGTCTGTTCCACCGTAGATGTTGTGCCTGGTCGCCATTTTTCTGCCGCTCGCTGCTTGCCGTTCACCGTTCACCATTCTCCGATGCTCCATCAGCCCCCTCAACGGGGGAGGGTGCCCCCTACCATCTAAGGTAGGTACCCATTTATCTACTTGCGTATTGATGTTAAAGGTAAAGGTAAAGGTTCCCTTGCTCGAAAGCCAGTCGAGTCCGACTCTAGGGTTGCGGTGCTCATCTCCGTTTCAAAGCCAAAGAGCCAGCGCTGTCCGAAGACGTTTCCGAGGTCATGTGGCCGGCATGACTAAACACCAAGGCGTACGGAATGCTGTTACCTTCCCACTGAAGTGGTACCTATTTATCTACTTGCAATTTCTTGCTTTCGAACTGCTAGGTTGGCAGGAGCTGGAACTAGAGACGGAAGCTCACCCCGTCTTGCGGCAACTCGGGTCTCAAACTGCTGAACTACTGATCTTCCACAGCCTGCAGTTCAGCTTTTCACTGCAGCTCCTTAAGGAGTAAAAAGAACTCAATAAATTTGATTTGGATAGCTCAGGCTTGCCTGATCTGGTCACCACTGAACCAGTCATCTTCCTTGAAAACCCCATGGCTAGCCTGGGACATCTAGGTCAGGGCAGCATGCTCTGATGTAATCACTTCCCCACATATGTTTCACTGTACCTGGGTATGTCATGCATACAACCTTGATTTCCATATAAACTCTACCTGTGATCCCATGGCAGAAGGAGCTCGAGGGCAGGACTTACATTGTGAACTACTGGCATTAAAGTTGTGAGCGAGCGATTTGGCTACTGCATCAATTATTAGTTTGCTCTGGAGCCATCGTCCCTGAGCTAAGACAAAAATGTGTGAGCTGGAGGCTAAAAAACTGTGGGCTGGCTCACACTAACTCAGCTTAGAGGGAACACTGGTTACCACAAGTCAGCTGGGGCTTGACAGGGGGGGGAAATCCATCAGTGCTGGGAAAGCAAAAGATTGAACACGCGTATCCCAGAACTGCTCCAGTCAGGCTCACAGCTCCTGATGGCTGCCTTTTAGTTAAAGAAGAAGTGGGAGGCTGCATTCTCTGATGACTTCTGGCCTCTTGTCTCATTAGAGACAGAGTTTCTAATAATACTGAGGACCGGGTATCTTCTTGGTGGCTGTTTTTAAAACAAAAATTAGATTTGACACAGACATTTGGCCAGCCCAGCCGGCTCCATGCATAGTAAAATGTGATAAGTGCTCACTGTTGAAGAGCCTGTCAAAAAAGCCCACTGTCTTTAAACATTCTGACAGAAATTCCAGGCCCTGTTGTCTCTGTCCATCCCCCCCCCCAATGGTACTTCAGTTCAATGCCAGTTTCTAATGCCGAGAGAACAGCATAGTGTGGACACACTCAGAGCATTCTTTTAACCTGGGTGAGGAAAGAATTGGAAGGGATCCTAGAAGGACATTTGTGGTTTTTGCATTCCTCCTCCTGTGTGCTACTCCAAAGCATCTTCTGCTTCATGCAGCATCTGTCTTAGATATTGATTTGAAACAATCCGGACAGTTTCCCTCCCCAGAACACAGCAATGCCTGCCAGAGTGCCATTTCACCTTGCCTGAACATACAATATGGTGACTGCACATATCATGGCCCCAAAACACACTACTGGGAGGCTCCCACTCCACATTAAAAGAATGCCACATGCCGCACATGTGGGGCTCTTTCTTCGTAATCAGGGTCCTTTGGAGAAGTACCTCTACATGGGTACTCCTCTATCTATCTACAGCCAATATTGACTATGAAGATAATGGGTTGAATCCACACTAAAGTTTCCAGCAGCAGAGCAAAGCTTTCCTGCCTCCTTTCCTCCACTGCAGCCCCCTGGTCTTCATGAAAGGGAGGCTCCTAGATCAGACTTGCCTGGGCTGTCCAGGTCAGGGCCATCTTGTCTGAATCTTGACAAGGGTAAGATCTTTGTTGATGTGCCAGGGCTCCCTGTTACCTGTGCCTGGTGTCCTTCCATTTTATTTTCTGCCCAAAGCATCCTTTAAGTTTTCCTCAATGCAGATGTGGCTCTGCTTGCTAAAAACAGAATGTTGGAAGCTGGTGCCAAAGCATGACGGGGGATAAAGTGAGTTGCTGCAGTTCTGCAGGCTCTGAAGATGCAGGAGGTCTGCAGAGACACCGCTACAGAGATAGGGGAATAGATTCAGGTGCTCTCTTGCCCAAAGCAGGTGATTGGCACTGGCAAAACTCATTGCATTGGACATCTGTTAGCGGATGTGGGTGTGGACCTGATCCAGCAAGACCACCACTTGTGCAATGCCTGGCACTCAATATTATTTTTTTAAAATTGCACAAGTCTTTTGCTGAATCATATGAGGGATGTCGCAAATATTGCATAAAACGTGTTCAGTAGGTTTACTCCCCATTCTCAATTGTGAGGATCAGATGTGAGACCCGGCATGGAGAGGTGGCTAAGAGTGGCGGACTCCAATCTGGAGAACTGGGTTTGATTCCCCCCTCCTCCGCACGGAGCCTGCTGGGTGACCTTGGGGCCAGTCACAGTTCTCTCAGAACTCTCTCAGCCACACCTACCTCACAAGGTTCCTGTTGTGGGGAGAGGAAGGGAAAGCAATTGTGAGCTGCTCTGAGACTCCTTGTGGTAGAGAAAAGCAGAGTGTAAAAGCCAACTCTTCTTCTTCTAGACTTACTTTTTGGGCCGAGAGAGCTCTGAAAGAGCTGTGACTGACCCATGGCCACCCAGCAGGCTTCATGTGGAGGGATATGGAATCAAACCCAGTTCTCCAGCTTAGAGTCCACCACTCTTAACTGCTACACCAAGCTGGCAAACATTTTCTTTGATCCAAAAAGTTCATTCCCCCCCTGCAGATTTTAAAAGAAATTAAAACATTTCCATGGGCCCTAGACCCTGTGCCTACTGTGTGCAATGGATAAGTTGGCCCTGCACAGGGTGCAGAAGGTGCTCTTCACATGGGTCTCACCCAGGGAGGTGGGGGACTGGCAGGTCTGGTGGTGTCCCGCCCTGGGGCAGGGGATTTAAGCAGCAGACGTATGGCAGGCCAAAGAGGAAGAGTGCAGCTGAGAACCAGAGATGGGGAGGAGCAACTGGGTTGCCCCGGGGAAGGGGAGTGGGAACAGGGTGCACACAATGCCCCTCCCCCTTTGCCATCGGAGGCCAGAGCTAAGCCAGCTAGCAGAAGTTATGCCCTGGAGGGCTCTAGCCCACTGGCCCCAGCCCCAGAGCCCGCAGGACCTGAGGACTCCCCATTTCTACCATGGAAGCTCACTGGGTGACCTTGGGCCCATCAGCCTCACCTATCTCGCAGGGTTGTTATTGCTCTGAAAAACGGATGAGGGGAAAACAATGTTTCTGAGCCACTTTGAGTCCCAGTTGGGGGGGAAAGCAGGAAATAAATAATGCATAAATGCATACCGATGCATTGAACAGGCAAGGTAAAGGTAAAGGTTCCCTTGCTCGAAAGCCAGTCAAATCCGACTCTAGGGTTGCGGTGCTCATCTCTGTTTCAAAGCCGAAGAGCCAGCGCTGTCCGAAGTCGTTTAGTGGTCATGTGGCCGGCATGACTAAACACCAAGGTGCACGGAACGCTGTTACCTTCCCACTGAAGTGGTACCTATTTATCTACTTGCAATTTCTTGCTTTCGAACTGCTAGGTTGGCAGGAGTGAACAGGCAAACAGCCCTTCAAAAAACGGTGACTGGCCAACAGGGCGTGAGCTGAACCAGCGGGGGTTCGGGCTTCCCTTGCAGTCTAAACGATGTACCCACAAGATAAATCCATGTCTAGCCCTGACCTGGATACCCCAGGCAAGACGAGGCTGATCTAGTGTTTCTGAATGACTACACGAATAAGTAACGAATAAGGAATGAATAAGGAAGTGCGAATAAGGAACCAACTTCAGCCTCCTCCAGGCAAGCCTGATCTCATCAGATCTCAGAAGCTAAGCAGGGGATGGCCCTGGCAAGTACTTGGGTGGGAGACCTCCTTGACATACCAGGGTTGTGACGCAGAGGCAGGCAATGGCAAGCCACCTCCGGATGTCCCTTTGGCTTTAAGAAGTCAGCTTGACTTGATGGGGGGGAGGCTAATCTATGTCTCCCAACAGAAATAACAAATCATTTAAAAAATTCTTTCACACTAATAACTTACGATCAGTTCAGCTGAACAAGTCTGAGATGCTGTCTCCGTTTTGGCAGCCAAGAAGAACAGCCAAACCAAGTCTCTGCCCATCAATGTCAGGCTGCTGCTGCTTCCCAGTTGTACGAAGCATGCTCAGCAGAGGGTCCTGAGAGTCAGTTATGTGCCCCATGTGCCAAGTGAATTTATTCATGATGAAGTCCTGTTCATTTCAGTAGAACTTACATCACTATTGACTGTAGCCCTATACATACAACAGTGATGTATATAGAGCAAGCATGCACAGAGCGGGGATAGGATTGAGTATTCTGGCCCTCTTCCTGCCTACGTGCATTCACTTCAATGTAGATCTTGCACATGTACAGTCTGTGACCAAACTGAGGGTGAAGATACATAGGCAGAGTTGGGGGCCGCAAGGTGGTGGTGGAAGTGCTGTTCAATTGCAGCCACGTTATGGCAACCCTGTAGGGTGTTCAAGGCAAGAGACGTTTCAGAGGGGTTTGCCATTGTCTGCCTCTGTGTCTTCCTTGATGGTCTCCCATCCAAATATTGCCCTGTTCAGCTTCTGAAATCTAACAAGATCAGGCTAGCCTGGGACATCTAGGTCAGGGCAGCATGCTCTGATGTAATCACTTCCCCACATATGTTTCACTGTACCTGGGTATGTCATGCATACAACCTTGATTTCCATATAAACTCTACCTGTGTTCCCATGGCAGAAGGAGCTCGAGGGCAGGACAGAACTGGGGGACTGGTACCTATTTATCTACTTGCAATTTCTTGCTTTCGAAGTGCTAGGCTGGCAGGAGCTGGGGCCAGAGACGGGAGCTCAGTCCGTCATATGGCACTTGGGTCTCGAACTGCTGAACTACCAAACTTCCGGTCTGCAGTTCAGCGTCTTAACCACTTGAGCCACCACAGCCCCTAGAAAGGAAATTAGCAACCCCTTAAAATCAGTGAATGGACTCTGACAGTTGACTCCTTTGCATAGAACATTCTGGGGAGAATGGCGCACATAGACTGGGGAGAGAGGGGCTATTGTATGCTCATGGGAAGATCTGCAAAATGCCCTTTGCAGCTGTTATATTGGCATTCTGTCCACATGGAATGGGAGACCACTGGCTGCATGTCTGAGGAGCACAACTGACTTTATCATACGCATAGGGCAACATGTGCATTCTCCATGGAGTCTGGACCAGTGTGGAAAATTGCCCTGTTCATACAATATGGTGACTGCACATATCATGGTCCCAAAACACACCACTGGGAGGCTCCCACTCCACATTAACAGAATGCCACATGCCGCACATGTGTGACTCTTTCTTCGTAATCAGGGTCCCTTGGAGAAGTACCTCTACATGGATAGATACTCCTCTATCTATCTACAGCCATTATTGACTATGAAGATAATGGGTTGAATCCACACTAAAGTTTCCAGCAGCAGAACAAAGCTTTCTACCCTTGGTTGAACCCGAGACATCTCTTCTAGAGGCACCAGGGACACCAGCACTGCCGCCTCCAGCGCCTCTCCCGGCCAGTTCACCTCCGAGGGCTCCCGGGGTAGAATCCGCAGCAGTCCCTGAACCTCGCCGCTCTACCCGCACCAGGAAGTTACCAACCCACCTGAAGGCCTTTGTCTGTGGGTGCATTGCGGACCAAGGGGGGAGGGGTGTAATGTATCCAGTCCAGACAAGTCCAGACAAGTCCAGAGACAAACGCAGAGCTTCATTCTAAGAGACAATGGACTATGCGAATCCTAGCCCACTCCAATCAGGAGGCTAGGCTCCCGGCTGAGAGCCTATGGGACTCTCGGCCACTGTAAATAACCTATAGGGAAGTAGGGGTGTGTTTTGGGTGGCGGTTTCTCGGGGGATATAAGCCGGCCTGCGAGCTGGCCAAAGTCGTCTTGTTCCGGATAGAATAAAGTACGCTTTGCTGAAATCACTCTCCGTCTGCGTACTTTTCAAAAAGGCTTATATTTCTCACCAAACCAGGAACAATCTGCTAAACCTGAAATGGTTTCCACATCTTTGAAAGCACATAAGATGCTGGTTTCCCGGAGGAGAAAGAGGTGTTCATGGGCTAGAAGAGTGAACTTTTGAACTGCATTTCTCTGTTGCTGCGTGCATTAAAAAAATGATACCAACAGTAGCTTTGAAAGCTACATTTTGAAATTTGCAGATGAGATCAGATTACGGCCTCTGTCTCTTTCCGGTCTGGAGGTGTGAGATTGATTATTATGCTCTGGGACTAATAGTTGGCAATTGCAAATAAATGAAGACTTTACAATCTCAGAGCTGAGGAGCAGCAGAAGGGATCGCCGTTATATGAAAAGCTGCGGCAGCAGTCTTCCCGGAGAAGATGGATGAGGATCGCATGGGGGATACGGCTGCAGGGTTGCTGGTGCACGTTTGCCAATGAAAAATGCACTCAAAATTATACTGTTAAAGGGGGAGGGTAAATAAAGATAAAGGCACCAACAATTTTGCAGCAAACCAACAGCATGCATACCTCAGGGGAGAACAAGTATTTTGAAGGAAAGTGCAAGCAGAACAAAAGTATACTGAGCCTTAGCTCTGTAGTCCTAAGCAGAGTCACATCTTGGGAAATTGGAAAGTCTACACCGTTGCTCTGTAGTCCTAAGAAGAGTCACATCTTCCTAAACCCATTGACTTCAGTGGACTTAGAAGGGTGTAGTGAGTGACACGGAGGGTTTTACCTTCACACATTACTCAGCAGAGAGGCAGTCAGGAACAAGACAATGTCTGTGGTGCAGCAGCCCTAATAGCTCAGACTAGCCTGATCTTGTCTGAGTTTGGAGGTTAACTTGTGGTGGCCCATACTTGGATGGGAGACCATCAAGGAAGACTTGAAGCTGCAATGCAGAGGAAGGCAACAGCAAACCACCTCTGCTCATCCCTTGCCTTGAAACCTCCATGAGGTGGAACTTCATGGGGTCACCATGAGTTTGTTGTGACTTGAGGCACGCTTTAGTTTCTATGAGATGGAGAGGGGACATTTCCCCAAACTGCTTAGGCAAATGCTAGGAGATTTGGGGAGCTGTGCCTGGGGAGGGTGGGGTTTAGAGAGGATGTGACATCACTTCTGAGTGATGCTGTAGGAATTTTCCCCGATTGCTATGGAAAAGGCCATGGAGGCAAGGGAAAATCCCTAGAAAGTCACTACAGAGGCCATTCCCCCCCTCCCACTTCTCTATTTTTTGAGTGCAAGAGATTGGGGGTGGGGGTAGGGGTAGGGAATTCCCTGCCGGGCAGTTGGGAAGCTGAGGGGAGGGTTGTCCTATACACAAAACAAAGGCGGGTCAACTTGACCACCCTTAAAACCCTTTACCCATTTTCTGGAGTGAATTTCTCCCTGTTGAGGTTTTTTTTAAAAAAGGGGGATAAAGTGCATGGCTGTACTGCATTGTCCTTTGTCACCTGCATATTAGTAAACTGTGTCTCTGAAGCGTAGCCACTTTTATCTTCTAATTCTCTTTCCATAATCTGAGATTAGACACAGAGAGAGAGAACAATAAAAAACAAAAAACCAGCCGCGGTGTGCTCATAACCCTACAAACATCAGCTGAATTTGCAGTTGGGGTGTTCTTTTTCCCCCTGTCCCAAATAGTTCTGTTTTAAAGTAAATGTATGTTGGCTTTTGTTTACAAATACATGTTTGCATGTATTAGCCTGATATATGCATGTCCATAGTGCAGGACCTAGACTTTGGGTGCTGAAAATAAGCTATGGGAATAGGGTTGCCATTCCTCTGGTGGGACTGGGGGACCTCCTGATTTCAGGGGGCCCAATCCCTCGTGGCCCAGCTGACTGGCAGGGGAAGGTCCACCCCTGAGAAATCCCCTTTGTGCATGCACCAGAAGAACTCAAGGAAGGATCGGAAGCAATGCTCCCTCTAAGCTGTTTTGTGAGCAAAAATTCTACTTTGTGAGCTACTGGCATTAAAGTTGTGAGCAAGCGATTTGGCTGCTGCATAAATTAGCTTGCTCTGGAGCCATCCTTCCTGAGCAAAGACAAAAATGTGTGAGCCGGAGGCTAAAAAATGGTGAGCTAGCTCACACTAACTCAGCTTAGAGGGAACACTGATTGGAAGTCCCCCCACTGGCAGCCAGGCTGTATGTGGGAGCTGCAAAACACACTAATTTCAGCCACCCAAACAAATCACCACTCTCCCCAGGACATTTGACTGCTCTGAGATACGCTGAAATATGCTTGAGGATAGTGAATACACCCCAAATACCACTGGGTAATTTTTTTCCACAGAGTTGTCTTGGTCACATTGGCAGCCAATAAAGACTGGGGTGCGTAACATAGACCGTTTCGCTGCCTGACCCCAGAAACTGACATTCAGAGGTATACTGCCTCTGGCCACAGAGGGCCATTTGACTGATGGTAGCTGTTAGACCCATCTTCCATGAATTTTATCTATTCCCCTTTAAAGCCATCTAAGCCAGTGGCTATCACCCTACTTGACGGCAGCAAATTCTGTAACTGAAACCTGTGTTGATTGAAGAAATACTTCATTTTCTCTGTCCTGAATCTACTGCCAATCAATTTCATTTGTGATCCCCAGTCTATTATTGTAAGAGATGGAAAAGAATTTCTCTCTGTCCACTTTCTCATAACCATTTATAACAGCTCCAGAGTTCTATTTTCTGCAAGGGTTTAATAGCAAATTTATATATTCAAGCAATACAGTCTCATTTATTTTAAAATGTAAAATAAAATTTAATATTTAACATTTCACTGCAGCCTATGTGGGACTCATTTATAGACAGAGCTTTCAAGAATGATTTTCTTCTGCCATCTCCCTTTCTCCCATGGGACCCTGAGGTTACTGTAGCAACCAGGGAAAAAATGTTGGACAGCTATCCATGTGTTACTGTTTTCTTGAAACCCTTATTAAAATCATTTTTAAAGTGGCTATGCCGGATTAGGACGCAGGAGACAGGCTCTTTCAGGCTCTGGTTCCTGAAAAAGCAGAGATGGTCCAAGGTGTTTATTTATTTTATAGCCCCCTCTTCCTAAGGGGGACCCAAAGCAGCCAACCTTGTTCTCTCCCCCATTTATCCTTACAAGAGCCCTGGGAGGTAGGTCAGTGTATGACTGGCCCAAGGTAAACCAACAAGTTTCCATGGCAGAGTGGGGATTTGAACCTGGGTCTCCCAGTCTAGTGTTCTAACCACTACGTCACACTGGCACATTGAGAAAGAATGAAGCCCAAAGAAAGTGCAGTGGCATTCAGACATCATAAGCAAACCAGAGTTAGTGATGAGCAGGGGCCTGGTGTATTTTCAGGTGCACATACTTTCCTCTGCCTCCTCCTTATGGACACTGTGCCAAGGTCTGATCTTCCTGGTTTGATCTAATTCAGCATCTTGTTATGATATCCTGACACAAGCATTTCAAGAAATAGGAGTTTGTTGCTTCATCACAAACCAGGATTGGAACCCACATTTTTAATCTTGATTTGGCATCCTGTTTACGGGGAAATCCCAATTTGTTAAGATGATCACATTCAGAATGAACAGGAGCTAGACTGAAGGCTTCCTAAATCAGGAAGCCCCTTTTTCATGTGTGCTGTGGTCCTGATTTGAATCAGACACAGCATGAGTAGAAATTGAGGAGAACTCACAACTCATATCTGACTGGCACAGGATAGGGATGCCAGACCCAAACTATGTATTCCATGGGAATTAGCCTTTCAAGACTTTGCTGGAGCAACTCCTGCAACCATCAGAAGCTGTCCATGGTCTAGCCAATTCTGTTATACTTTCTCATCAGGAGCTGTCCAAGGTCTATCTGACCCTCTGCTCTTTGTGGATGTTGCATACTGTGCTGTCTGCTGCTGATTTCTCTACTGCTGATTGGCTCCCCCAGTCTTTGCCCAGTACCCTTTACGCTGGAATAGCACCCACCTCTTCTATGAAGTGTTTCCTGTTGCACTTAATGTGCTAATGAAATTGGTGCTTAGAAGTGCATAGGGGATGCTGTCTGTTTATTCAGCAAATGAAAAAAAATGGACCCTGGAATGGCTGAGTGGAATGACATGGCAGCTTAAATGCCTTTTAAAAAAAGAGAGGTTATCCTCATTAAATTGCATGCCCTCCCACAAGCCATCATTTTCCCGAGATTGATCCTATCTTTAGTGATGATTATGTCATGCACTGTAGCTGAAAGCCATATAAAAACAGCAATCAAAAGACTTCCTCCTTAATTGAAACCTGTCTTGGCTCCCGCACAAAAGTGAAAATGTTTTTGCTACAGAGTTGACTGAGCATAAAATAACCCATATATGGTTTGTGAACCACTGGGGAAGGGGCAGGGATGAGCACATGTTCCCTATTCCTTCTTCTTTTTTTGATATGCCATCATGTTTTTTTGTCTAGGGTTTCAGTTCTTTGGTTCTCCCTTTTGGTTTTGAAGATTCATTTGCCCTACATACTGCAGAGTTTTACAGGCAACTAATATATCTGTTTGGCAACACTTCCACTGGTTGCCTGATTGGTTCCAGGTCCAAAATAATATAATATAATAATAATATTTATTGCATTAGCAAAAAAGCCATAGCAACTGTACAGGATAAAATAAAATAAATTAAAACAACAACAACAACACACACTTAAAAGGTCGACAGTTATCAGCAGTAAACTAGTTAAACTCAGGGAGATTTGTTTTCCTAATCACCGCAGCTAGAAAGGAAGGTCCAAAATAAAGGGCTGGTTCTAAAGAGCTTCTTGGTGTCATCATACCTGAAGGGCTTCATCTCCCATTAAGAACCTGTGCACCAGTTGCATTCCTCCAACTGAGGGGACTCCAACCTTGTTGCACCTGTGCTGTTTTTGGATTCAGAGAGTTGGGTGTCAATCCCCAAATGTTGGTAGATTCCAAGCCTCGTAGGAGGAGACAGCAGCTTCCAAAAGGGCACTCCCTGGAGGCACAGAGGTGATGCCTTCTGTGCTTTTCTGAAACACCTTCTGCTCCAATGTGGTAGAGAAAATCCAGGACTGGCCTTTTGCTTTGGAGAAAAAACACTTTGGGGAAGGAGGAAGTGGACACGAGGAAACACAACAGTGAGGATCAGTGTTCCAACAGAAAGCCAGCATGATGTAATGGTTAAAGTGTCAGGCAAGGACCTGGGAGACCCAGGTTCAAATCCCTACTCTGCCATGGAAACTCGATGGGCGACCTTGGACCAGTCTCACATTCTCAGCCTAACCTGCCTCGCAGGGTTGTTGTGATGATAAAACAGGAGAATGATGTAAGCCACTTTGGGTCCCCATTGGAGAAAAGGCGGGATTTAAATAAAGTACATAAAATAAATAAATATTCTGCTTTCTGCCC
>NW_015174280.1:992251-1045282 GCF_001447785.1 Gekko japonicus | reverse complement strand
TTGCCCATTCTGGAGGATTTTTAATCATTGAATCAAGGCTATGGAAGAATTTGCCTGAAGAGATTCTGAAGAGATTCTCCTCCCTTTGTCGGGGAGGACCATTTCACCAAGGGCCACTCATTTGCGTCTGCTCCCCCCTCCCCCCCCTTGGCTGCTCAAGCGGACACAGAAGGTGTTCGCAGTTTCTGTGTCCTTTTCCTCAGACCTCAGGAGCAGGCCCTCCAGAGTTTTAGATTGCTGTGCAGGGACAAATTATATAGGAGCCCTTTAACCAGTGATAAGGAGAAGAGTTTTTTTGATTAGAAATATTTGGCTAGAAGATATGAATGTAAGAGTAAAGGGGCTGTTTTTCTCTTACTGTTGCAGTGAAACTTTAAGGTTTGTGTTTTGGGATCTGCGAGTGGCTTTGAGTCCCACTTTTTAGGAGAAAAGTGAGACAAGCCTCTTTTAAATAAATAAACAGGAGGTTTTTTAAAATGGAGTTCTACAGTAATTGTTGATTTTTAAGAGTGGTAGAGTATTGTATAGGACTGTGGGAGGTTTTTAGAAGAAGAAAAAGGAGTAGAAGAAGTTTTTATAACCCAGTTTTCTCTACCTTAAGGAGTCTCAGAGTGGCTTACAATCCCCTTCCCTTCCTCTCCCCACAACAGGCACCTTGGGAGGTAGGTGGGGCTGAGAGAGTTCAGATAGAACTTTGACTTGCCTAAGGTCATCTAGCAAGCTTCATGTGGAGGAGGAGTGGGGAATCAACCTCTGTTCTCCATCTTAAAGTCTACCACTCTTAATCACTACACCACTCTGGCTCTTTAGGGTCACCTGGTTGGTTTTATGAGACTTTTTTTTTTTTACTGCAGTCTGAGTCTGTGGGGCACTTTTTTTAGCTGGCTTGAATCTTCCGAGACAGGCAAGGGTTGTTTTGAGAAATAAACATCAGTACCACTACACCCAATGTGTGTTAGTTATACATCTCACCCATGTATAATGTATAATGATAATTTCTTGAGGCAAAATTACTGCTGGGAAAGATTTATCTGTCTATTTATTTATTTAAAGCCCACTTTTCTTGCTGAGGCCCACAGTGAATCACACCATCTAAACAGTGTAATCAGACAGCACAGGACAAGAAACAATGCAATAGTGCTTGATTACAAAGACAGGGAAACAATGCAAAAGAAAAAGGTATCAGATATGATAGATCGCAAACTAGGCAGACAATGGGTTTTTAAAAGTAGAAGACAATGCAGTAGGAGCAGGATAAAACACAACAAACTTTGGAGGAGGCGACGATCATATTCCATTCCATTTTACTACATCCCTGTTCCCTGTATAAAAATGTGTTCCTGTCATGGACCAGCCTGAACCAAGGGATGCTACCATCCATCACACAAGCATCAAAGGGACTGTCATTAGGGGACAGCACCCCAACAGCTCAGGTCAATGATCCAGGCAGGCCTGTAGCCAGGATTTTTTGGCTTGGGTGGCATATTTTTTTCTGGTGGGGCAGCGATTATGCATCTGTCTATACACAACTGTATGAATGTCTGCATTACTTCTCTCCTTAAATGAATGCCTGTGTTACTTCTCTCCTCAAGGGCAGGAATTTGCAGTTATTCACAACTTCAGCAATTATTCAGTAGCTTCTCACAACCAGTGCTCCCTCTAAGCTGTGGAGTCTTGTGAGCAAAAATTCTACTTTGTGAGCTACTGGCATTAAAGTTGTGAGCGAGAGATTTGGCTACTGCATAAATTAGTTTGCTCTGGAACCATCCTTCCTGGGCTAAGACAGAAATGTGTGAGCCAGAGGCTAAAAAACTGAGCTAGCTCACACTAACTCAGCTTAGAGGGAACACTGCTCACAACAACCCTGTAAGGGAGGTTAGACTGAAAGTGCTAGCAAGCTTCCATTGCACAAGTGAGGATTCAAACCTGGGTTTACTCAGATCCCAGCCCACCTTCCAGAGCAGCCCACCTGAGTCTGACACCACCACCCTGAGTCTGCTGTGCCTACCAGCCAAGGTTCAAGGATCAGCTGCACTTTTAGTGATGAAGGTGATGGTGAGTCATGGCAGACTACCATGGGAAGTACACAGGAGGGTGGAGAGGGAGATTGGAGAGGGAGGGAGAGCTGGTGAGGGTAGGGTGACCAGCAAATCAGGGAGGGAGGGAGAGCTGGCGAGTACCAGCAAATTAGGGAAAGGCAGCAAATCAAGAAGCAGGCAGGGCAAAGCGCACGGCACGGTGCGACTTTATGAATGAATTAAAAATAATTTAAAAGCAAGTACACAGGAGGGTGGAGAGGGAGATTGCAGAGGGAGGGGGAGCTGGTGAGGGTAGGGGCTCCACCATAGCTATGGGCCTGGATCCAGGTTTGGAAAAAGTTCTACAAGCCACCTCACCCCTGTCATCCTCAGAGCCGCTGGAGCGCAAGTGAAGGAGAACATGTAAGAGCTCCTTGAGAGGAGCATGCACCTGGCCACCCAGAAACACCTGGTGCTAACAAGCCAGGGTGATGGCCAGAGCATGAGCCCAGTGCAGCATAGCTGTGCACCCAGCATGAATGAGGGAGTGGACAACAAGTTGAGCATGGAAGCAGCAAGTCATTCTACCTCTGACTCTGCGACCACTGCATTGAACCCTGTCTCACTTGTGTGACTCTGGACCAGCTCTCAACCTCATCTCTTGCCTCTTGTCTCTCTGCTTGGTGAGCCTTGCTCTTGAGTAACCTCGGGACTGGCTTATGCCTCTTGAACAGCCCCTCAGTATGACTTTCTCAGCTCCTGACTCTGACACTGAACTCTCAACTCTCATCTTTGGACCCTCGCAACCCGCAAAGCACACACTCCAGCTCCAGGCCCCATGACACCTCCTGAACAATTCTGTTTTACGCAATCTACAGAATGATAGAAATCTGAGAGTCTTTCTGGCTTCCTCAGGCAAGCCATGCCACAAGGTGGGAGACACAAGAGAAAATGAATGTGCACATGCAGCTGTCAATATACCCATTTGCATGGTAATACCTTCAGAAGGCTTTGTCCAGATGCACAAAGTATTGCATAGTAGGACAGGCAGGCCTGCAGATGCCTGGGCCCAAGACCACGAATGGCTTAATAGGTGATAACCAGTAGCTTGGATTTAACTTGGTAATGGAGATATTGCCAATGAAGTGACTGCAGAATAGGTGTAATATACATACTCCACCTAGCCACTAATAGTAACCAAGCTGTGGTATTCTGTACAAAATGGAACTTCTGAGTGGACTCCAAGGGCAGACACATGTAAAGTGCATTACAGTAGTCTAGTTGCAAGGTCACTATGGCATGGATCCATGTGCCCTGGTCATCCAGGTCAGCTGAGTCGGCTGTGACTTAATGGCACTTTATACTCGTACAACAACTTGACAGTCCATAGACAAGGTGATCACCTCATAACAGTCCCAAGCACAGGCAACAAAACCACTGGTGTTTTTCATCTGCTGTGAGTCACCCACCAGCTCTCTGTGAGCCTCTAGCTAAGACTGGCTGATCTGCGTGAAGTTATGGAATGTTCATGAACATTTTACCTACGGGGGGGAGGGAATGAGATATAACAAATGGTAGGGTGAGAAGTGGGATGCTGGGTCAGCTGCGGAGATTATTTTATCAGAGAAACCTGACCCAGGAACGGGGTGGTGGTTGTTGTTCTGTGATTGGAACGGGGTGAAGAGATGCGCAGGAGGCAGCCAGGTCTTTCGCGGTGGGTCCCTCACCCAGCAACGTCTCAGGTATACATTTTTATGTCATTTTACTGTGTTATTTTTTGTGTGTGTCTCCATTTTTAGAAGGATTAAAAACCAAGCAACAGCGACAGTAGTAGTGTTGTAAACACCTATTGTTGGTGTCCGTGCCAAGCTTTCCTCTTTCATGAACACTATAAGGCTCTTTCATGACTTTAATAAAAGCCACAGAGATATGACAGAATGCAAGCTAGAAACCTGGAATGTTGACTTCAGATTTTAACAATGATCAAAGGGTTAGACAGGATATATGCATGCCTCGCGTAATTGGCTTGTCCGTTATTGTTTCTCATCTCATGTAAATAGGAACGCTTCTTGTATACATTCTTCACATCATAACCGGCCCTTCGTGTTGTCAACTCTGCAGTGTCAGTTGAATGGAGCTATGATTAGGGAATAGCATTGGTAGGGAACACTTTCTTCACTACCAGAAAACAGTAGTGAATATGTGTTTGTTAATGTCCATCATGGGAAGGAAGTGAAGGAGAGCTGGTCTTCCATTTATTTATCACACACACACACACAAGCTGCTTTCCACCTAGTGAGACTTGGTCTATGAAGGTCAATGTTGTCTACTCTGATTGGCAGCAGCTCTCCAGGGTCTTGGATAAAGGTCTTTCCCATCACCTACTACCTGATCCTTTTCAAAGATGCCAGGAACTGAACTTGTGTGGATCTTCTGCATGCAAAACAGATGTTCTGCTACCAAACCATAGCCTCTCCCCGTATGCAGTGTGTGTGGAGGGAATCATTTCTCCTCATCATCATTTGCAAAGTGCCATCTAGCAGATCCATCTGCATTTATCTCAACTCAGAAACTCATTGTTGGACTATGAAATTAGAGCTTGAGGTATGGGAGGTCCAGTTTTGTGTTTGTTTGATATGACCCAGAAATGGGCCCAGGAGCAAGTCAGAATCATTTCAGCCAAACTGGATCTCCCTCCTTGTTGAGGTTCTTAAAGAGCCTGCGATGGGGGAGAGCCTCTGATTGATCATTGCATCAAAAGGCACATCTCAGCATTAATTACCCAACCAGAGTGCATTCGACAGATCTGTATCTGACAGGGATGTTGTCCAAACACAACAGTTAGTCTATCTGCCTACCAAATAGGATTGTCCTGATTGGTGTTTCTGTACATAGTATTTCTGCTTTCTGCCAATCTTACTCCTTTTAAGAGGGCCATCTGAGTCTGTACAAGGACTGGTTTATGTGAGCTGTCACACTGCCTAGACTAGATTGGAATCAAAGCTTTGCTTGCATACTCTGCAAGGGGGAGTAGAGTTAAAGACTCAGGCTATATCCTCCCTCTGCAATAAGAAGCCTGCCTGAAGTAAAGGAAAGGGGGACACTTTTGTTTGTATATGTGGTAAGGCAGGTAGGGCTGCAGAAATAGAATATGATAGAGGCAGATGTCAAGACTTCCCTCTGTTGCCAATGTGCAAAATTGGGGGGAAGAAAAACAAACAAATGGGTTACATGAGGGAGGGAGGTAACCCTGCTTCCCTTCCAATCCTAATTTGCTGTGCTGTGGTGCTGGCAATATATTCCTCCTTGCTTGGCTCCATATGGGAAGATATACACACTGGGAGAACAATGCCATAAGGGGGGGAGGTTTTAATGCAGTGAGAGAAGGCACAGAAGGGGTTAGGTTTTAGCTCCCCTTTGCCTACATGCTCCATTTTTTTGGATCCTGGGGAAGATGTTACACACACGGGCCAATTCATGGGTCCTATGACCTGATAATATGTCTAGCTTTAACACTGGTATGAATGGATATGACTTAAGTTTTTAAGGTGGCAAATAAGCCAACTCCAATTGCAGCTTTGTTTGTTTCTGTGCTCCCCAGCACATATTCCTGGCCTGCCTGCATACCTCTAGTCTCATGCACTCTGATTTATGATGCCCTAGTCCAGTAGATGGGTACCCTCTGGCAGGCTGTATAACCCCACTTCCCGGATCATGAGCCCGTAACAGAGCTCCCATGTTTGCTGCCTTCGGCAGGACCTGCTGCTATTTTGCATGGGTAGACAGGAAGGGTACTGCGCCTCTCTTTGCACTGAGCTGACCAGCAGGATGGCAAGGTGAGGTTTTTTCATCAGTGAAAGGCTTTCTTCATGGCTCTGGTTCTTGGCTTGTTCCTATAGTACAGCCCTGCTCATGTTCAGCTTTCACTGGCTTTCTTGTTCTGCTGCTCACAGTCTCGACTTTGACACCAATCAGGTCACAACTCTGGCTTTTCTTCTTCCTGTCATGTGACTCTGATGGCACATGTCGGCATTGCCAACTCTGGGTTGGGAAATTCCTTGAGATTTGCCGGTAGAGCCTGGGGAGGGCAGAGTATAATGCCATAGAGTTCACCCTTCCAAGCATCCATTTTATCTGGAGATCAGTTGTAATTATGGTAGTAATCCAAGCCCTACCTGGAGACTGGCACCCCTACCTGTGATCTAATGCCATATGCGTGCTGCTCTCAGACTCCGGTCCAGTTATACTCAATAACTCTCGCTTTGGCAGTGATCAGTTTATTGGAGCATATGCAAGATTCAAAAGTCACCGTGTTAGCACTGAAGCTTTTGGCGGGTACGAGCATGTTATAAGAAATCAAACAGGTCCCCTCCACCCCCCAGGCATAATTTGCCTAATGGCCATGCCAACCAGGGGAGATATATCTCCTGGCAATCTAGAGTCCCAGATGGTACAAGGTCACTTCTCCTGGGAAAGCAAAAGGGGAGGAGAAGGGTATGTCTGGTGGAAAAGTTACATCTCCTAAATGCAAAGGTCGCACTCCCTCCCCCCCACACACACCCCACACGCAGGAATGCCCTCCCCTCAACCATTATGGCAACCGGAGCAAGCACAGCATAGCAAGGTTTGACAGCTGCACAGTAAGTCCTGTACTGCTGCCTGAGAGTGAAAGGTGGCTCTTGGGCCTGGAAAGTTTGAAGACTACTGCCTTAGATCGACTCCTCCGCTTGTTGTGCATGGGTTCTCTCCTGGTTTCCCATCCTGGCTCTCTTCTCCCTTGTAAGGGCTTACAGTTGATACACCCCTGCAAGCTTTTTGCAGATTCCTGCTTTGGCATACTTGATGGTGGTCAGCTCCTGGATGCAAACGAACTAACAAGGTCTAAACCCAGGCAAGGCTTGTGACCCAGGACCAGACATCAGTCCAATGAGGTTACATCTTCTCTGCCCAGTAGTAACAGTGGGATCCTTGAGTATTGTCATTATATTCCAAATAAGAATCCCACTAAGCAAGGAAGCAAGGTCAGGAGCAAGTGCCACTAAACCTTAGCTATTAAGAAAGAAGGTCTGTCCATCCACAGCTTGATCCAGAACGAGCCTGGAGGCCTGGAGGCCAGAGTTCAGATGTACCCTCCAGGTTGCAAGTCAAGCCTCGCCAGTGTTCCTTTCTCATTTCACATTCCTTGTTGCATTGTTTTATTTAACTGTTTTGATTTGGTAGTCATACCCTGCTTTTCTCCCCACAGGGACCCAAAGCACCTTAGAGTAAAGTGCGCCACTGAGTTGCAACTGATGCACGGTGGCCCCATGAAGTTCCACCCCACTGGGGTTTTCAAGGCAGGAGACGAGCAGAAGTGGTCTGCCATCGCCTTCCTTTGCTTAGCAGCCCTGGTCTTCCTTGGCAGTCTCCCAGCCAAGTACTCAACCAGCTTAGCTTCTGAGCTCTGATGGAAGCACAGAAGCTTACAACAGAAAGAGTACTATATCAATAAAGCCGAACACAAACAGAAATACATCTTGGGCCAGTCATGATCTCATTGGCTGGCTTGTCTGAAGAGGCAGACTTCAAGTCACGGGCTAAGAACCTGAGCGCCGAGAGCCCTTTCGTTCTTACCTTTCAGATCACACCAAAGGGCTCCTGCCTCTCCCAAGGCTTCCTGAAACAGGAGAGGACAACCCAGTCCTCAGCAAAGATGTTTAAGAATATAACAAATGATTGTGAAGATGAAGGGGAGCCTAACGGAAAGGTCCCATCCCCAGCCTTGTAAGCACCACTTTGGCAGGTGTTGATTGGGTGATTGATTTCAGTGCCTGGTGCTGAGCCCGTCACTTGCTAGGCCAAGGCAAAGGTTTGCGGCCCCAGCACCAAGGGGAGGGGTGAGGCGGGGCCAAAGGCAAGAGACCCTCCATATCCAACCACATGTTAATCACATTTACACCTTCGTTGAAATAATACACCTGCACTCAACGTTTTGGAGAAATGTGGAATAAAATTGGCCACAACTTATTGGTTACAACTGTAGTCTGCTTTGGCACAGCATGGGCTACTGGTTCCAATTCATCGACTGACCTGCCTGCCAGTCGATGATCCTCTGATAGGGCCAGCGTCGGGTCAGGTGGGCTCAAGCATCCTGCGCTTGCTGCTGGCCCGCCCCCTCTGCCTAGCAAGGATTGCCTCTCTCCCCCCTCCCTGCGGTGCAGCAAACAGGACCCGGGTGATTTCAGGGCCCTGGCTTGCTTGCCCACCCTGCAAGGCAGGGCTGGAGGGGCAGAGTACAGAAGCTCTCCATGCAGGTGGGCTATATCCAGGGAACCAGAGACGCACCTCCAGTGGTCCTGGAGGCACCACAGCTCACCCTAGTGGAGGAACCCAGGTTCAGCACCAGAGCTGGCTGCCCAGGGTCTCATTTAATACAATGCTGCTGCTATAAAAAATTCCTCAGCTGGGGTTGCTGGATCTGTCATATTATTGCCCACCACAGCCATCAATACTGCTTCCACCCCCTCCTGGGGATGAGGCGCCTCCTGCCTCTTATTGGATGAGAGTCCTGTGAGGCGTGATGATTTATTTATAGGGCAAATGGAAAGGCACTTTAGTTGAGGGGCCTATGTGGAGAGATACAGCAAGGTTATCCTTTATGCTGTAGACCCAGATGCTTTGTCATCCCGCACCTGAAAAGTCTTTCCATTGTGTGGCTGCTCGGTGCTATTACCTCCCCTTCCCCCCCCCCCCCCCAAACTCATAAAGGATAACTCTATCCAAGCCTGTTTGCAGTTTGTTGTCATGGGTACATCCACTTATTCACGAGCGTCATTAGGAAAAAGGAAACGCGAAGCATCTGAAATATGTATATGAACAAAGCCTACGCCTGCTGCGGCCCTAACATATGGCTCGAAGGCGAACGATGCGGGCGCCGTGCTGAACTGAAGCAGGACTTGTCCTGGTCAGAGATCTCTCGGGAAACCTGCACAGTGTTGAGTTGAGGATGTGGTCCTGAGGGAGTTCTGTTTGGTCCACAAGGAAACCCATGTGTTCTGCGGGAGAAGCAGCGTGGTGTAGGGCAGGGGTCCCCAACCGTTTTCAGGCCATGGGCACCTTTGGCATCCTGACATAGTCTGGTGGGTGTAGCCACAAAGTGGCTGCTGCAGGAGGTGGAGCCAGCCACAAAATGGCTGGCTTGCACTCAGTCCCACAGTGAAGATCCTTGTGCTGTGGTGGCAACACGTTTAAAATATCTGCGCAGCCCATCAGACCTCCAATAGCCAATCAGAAGCCCTGCTGGGCAAAAGCCCAAAGCCCCACCTGGCACCGACCATTTTCTAAAAGCACTTGGTGGGTGCCTGGAAAGGTGTTGGTGAGTCCCATGATGCATCACATGGGGGACCCCTGGTTGTAGTGGTTAGAGTGTCAGACTAGGATCTGGAAGACTCCAGGTTTGAATCCCCACTCTGTCCATGGAAGCCTGCCAAATGTCCTCAGATCAGCCACACACTTTCAGCCTCATCTTCCTCACAGGGTTGTAGCAAGGATAAAAGGGGAGAATGCCGTAAGCCACTTTGGGTCCTGAGTGAGGAGAAATGTGAGTTATAAATAAAGTAAATAGATAAATAGACCAAATACTGCCCTCACCCGGTTTATTTCAAGTCAGCACATGTGAAGGCTGAAGACCCTTATCTAGGCACAACACCGTTCCAGTCTCAATTGGGCAACCCACGCATGGCAATTAAGGACAACTCACATCTGACTGTCACACAGACTGGAATCCAAAACATGGCCTGTGTATTCCATAATGTGTGGACGTAATGTTACCCTGATAACTGAATTCCATGTATTCATACTGTCTTGTAAATGCTGAATACACACACTGGCCAAGGTAATTTGAAGTTCTGAGCTTATCCAGTGCCTCAAATGTGAGCCTCTGTGGTCTTCCTCATGTTCAAAAGGCATCCTCCTTAGCATCCTTCAGTGGAGCAAATGGAGATTCAGATTTCTGAGTGCAACAGACAGTGGTCAACTGTGGCATCGTGAGGAGCAGCTGTTTCAGGACGTTGATGATACTCCAAAACATTCCCACTCGTCTAGCTGTGACAGACAGTGGTCAACTGTGGCATCGTGAGCAGAGATTTAGGAGCAGCTGTTTCAGGACTTTGATGATACTCCAAAACATTCCCACTCATCTAGCTGTACAAGTATAATTACGTTTGAGGGGGAAATTAAAGACATTAAATTCTGTGTCCAGGGAATCAATTTATATTTTTTGCCCAAGACAAATGGAATTCTGTACCCTGTGTAAATCGGGATCTTTTCTCTTCTTTTGCATTTTTCCTCTGCTAGTCATGTGAAAGATATGAGGCTGGGGGCGGCAACCTTTCATAATACAGAGCCAAACTACATCAAAATTCAGAGCGAGAGATCAGCAAACAGCCAGTATTTAAAAAAACAAACATCTGCAGAACTGAAAATATACAGCTCAACATTACCAATTGTCAGCATGTTTCTGAAGTCCAAGCACTGGTTGTTTGTGAGTCCTTATTATGAAGCGGCTCATGCAAGGTCTCATGATAAGTAATAAATATATATATTGGAACATAGATTCAGGTGGATAGCCGTGTTGGTCTGAAGCAACAGAAAACAGTTTAAGTCTAGTGGCACTTTAAAGACCAACAAAGTTTAAGGTGGTGTCTATGTGTCCATTGTGTATTTTTACAGTAGTGTGTGTTGGTTTAGTCTCACAGGGCGGAGTACCTTCTGATTAGTTATTTCTCAGTTAGAACTGTAGACTACATGAGCTACCTTTTCCTTAAATCAGTTTGCTCCTGTCCCTGTGCCTTCTTACTATTAAATAGGTGCTGCTTTGAACACACCTGTCTCTGCTGTGTGTGAACCTAAGAGCCCGAACCCGAGGGAGTTCCCTGTTCCTTTTTTATATATATACGTTTATTTTCAAGTTTTTACAATAAAATTACAAACATTGTTAATACATCGTATTCTTTGGAGATTCTTTAAACATTTTTTCCAAACCATATATCTAATTTATGCCATCTTTTAAAAAACAAACTTTCATCTTTTGCCAACAGTATCATATTCAATTTATCCATTTCTCTTATTTCCATAATTCTTGTAATTAACTCCTGTCTACTTGGTATTTGTTCCGATTTCCAGCATTTTGCTAAGAGAATTCTAGAGCTAGTAAGGATATACATTATCACACATGCATCATTGTATTTAATCCCTTCTGGTAGGATATTAAGTAGATATACTTCCCTGATTTGCAAGCAACAGGGAACATCCCATCACATCACATCCGGGAGGCTCAGTTTTATCTCCCATGCTGTTTGATCTTTATATAAAGCTCTCGGATGAGATCAGTTGTAGTTCTGGAGTTGAGCATCATCGTGCTGATAGCCCCCAGCTCTCTCTCTCTTCTTTTGGCTAGACTACCAGGCACTGCTGTTTGGGTCCCAAGGCAGTGTTGGCCTGCTGTGGTTAACTGGCGAAGGGTCAACAAGTTCAGCCTGAATCCTGACAAAATGGAGGTGTTGCTGATTGGGGTCTTATAGGGCATTGGGCTTCCCACTTTTTAGGGGATCCGGCTGACCCTTGCTGACTCAGTTAAGAGTTTAGATCCAGCATTATTGCTGGAGAAGCAACATGCAGCTGTCAAAATTGTTTTCTTCTGTCTTCTCTTAACCAGAGCATGGCTCCTCACCTTGACCTGGCCAGTTTGGCCCTTTCAGTCCATTCCACGGTAACCTCAAGGCAATTCCTATTGTAATGTGCTCCATGTGGATTCACCCACAATGTCTCTCCAGCTGGTACCTGCGTACCATTGGGACTGCTGTCAGGCTCACTGCTTCCTCTGGTACATCCCTGGAAGAGCGCTCCGCTCCACTGAGCCAGTTTGGCGTAGTGGTTAGAGGGCCCTGTAGCTCCCTTCTTCAGGAGCAAAGAGAGGATCCTCACTTGCATCTGCTGAAGTGGGCTCCTGTCTAGAGTCACAGTTAACCCCTCACTGACCAAGTTCATCGCAAAGGTCCTTCCCTATAATCTTATGTCCCTCACTCCATGGCTTTTAGAATCTTAGGATCATAGAGTTGGAAGGGGCCATACAGACCATCTAGTCCAACCCCCTGCCCAATGCAAGACCAGCCTAAAGCATCTCTGACAAATATTCGTCCAGCCTCTTCTTGAAAGTTGTCAGTGAAGGGGAGATAACCACCTCCCTAGGCAGCTGATTCCACCTTTGAACCACTCTGACTGTGAAAAAGTATTTCCTAATATCCAGGCGATACCTTTCTGCATGTAATTTAAACCCGTTGCTTCGGGTCCTATCCTCTGCTGCCAACTGGAACAGCTCCTTGCCCTCCTCCAAATGACAGCCCTTAAAATATTTAAAAGGAGCAATCATGTCCCCCCTCAATCTCCTCTTCTCCAAACTAAACATTCCCAGGGCCCTTAGCCTTTCCTCATAGGGCTCAGTCCCCAGACCCCTGATCATCCTCATCGCTCTCTTCTGCACCCTCTCAATTTTGTCCACATCCCTTTTGAAGTGAGGCTTCCAGAACTGCACACAGTACTCATGATGCAGCCTGACCAAGGCAGTATACAGAGAGGCTATGACCTCCTGCAATTTCGATGCTATGGCCCTTTTAATACAACCCAAGACTGAATTTGCCTTTTTTGCTACAGCATCACGCTGACGGCTCATATTTAGTTTACAGTCCACTCTTACCCCAAGATCTCTTTTGCATACACTCCCCAGAAACATATCCCCCATCCAGTATTTGTGCTTAATATTTGTGGCTCAGATGTAATACTGTGCATTTATCTTTGTTGAATTGCATCCTGTTCACAATTGCCCACTTCTCCAGAATATTCAGGTCTTTTTGAATTTTAACTCTATCTTCTTGGGTGTTTGCCACTCCTCCCAATTTGGTATCATCAGCAAATTTAATGAGTAGCCCTTCTACCCCTTCATCCGGATCTTCGATAAAAATATTAAAAAGTACCGGGCCCAAAACCAAGCTCTGCGGCACCCCACTGGACACCTCCATCCAATCTGATGAAACACCATTGACCACCACTCTTTGGTGCGGTCCTCTAACCAGTTCCCTATCTACTGAACTGTCCTATATTTCTATTGCTTCAGACCAACACGGCTGCCCACCTTGATCTATCTGTATAAATAAATTCTTCACTAATGGGAGCTAGGTGGAGGATGCATATTACACCTATCCTCCATTTTCAAGCAGAGACTGGACAACTATCTTTCGGGTATGTTGTAGGGCTATCTTTAGGCTATGCTCCTGCAGAGGGCAGGGGGTTGGACTAGATGACCTGCAAGGTCCCTTCCAACTCTAACATTCTATGATTCTGTGATTCTATTCTGGTGTCACTCGATGGCTTACTGACCCATTGGGGGGGGGGTCAGTCTAAGGTATTGTTGATTACCTACAAAGGCCTTCATGTCCTAGGATCCACATGTCTGCAGGACTGCTTCTCTCGACATGGTCCATCGCGACATTGTAAAGGGATAACAGCTGCCCATATTCTGGCAGAACGGCCTGCCTGAGGAGGGGAGGTAGGCTCTGATATTCTTTTCTTTCTGCAGAATGGGTAAAGTGAAAATTTTCCGGAGAGCATATTTTGTAAAAGGAATAAGATTGTAGTTTTAACTGTCTGTGAATTAGTTTTCTAAGGCAGTGTTTGTACCTTTCTTGTATTGCATTGTTTCATTGGATGTGTTGTTATCTGTTTTTATCTCCTTGTTTTTATCTCCTTGTTTTATATGTAATCCAGGTTCGTTGCATTGTTTACTGGATGTATTATACTGACCTTTAGTGCATTGTTTTATAATTCTATAACCCACCTGGAGTCTCAACAAGAAAATTACATAATAAATGCAGGGTATTTCCCCCCCCCATAAAGCACCTGATGGACAGTGAACCAAACAGTTCAGTGTTTGCTTTGCCATGATGGGGGGAGGATCTCTTGAATTCTTCAAAGAGTTTTTGTCTGATCCCGGACTAAAATTCTGTCCATAGAAAGGTGCTCAGGCCATCCTCTTTCACTGAAAGATGAAATTCTTATGGGTACATTCCAAGGAGCCAGAGCCCTGGAGGTTTGGCATGTATTTATTTCATACTTCACCTATTTCCACCCTGAAAGTCAAGGAGGTGTACACAGGATACACAGAACGTTACCCATCCTGGCATTGGCCAGCCCCCATCAACTTAGCTTTAGCAACCAGACCTAGAATAGTGTACTGCATCAAGTGATGGACCAAGATCTGAGAGGGGCTGTGGCTCAGTGCTAGAGCATCTGCTTGGCAGGTAGAAGGTCGCAGGTTCAATCCTTGTCATCTCCAGCTAGAAGGGCTGTAGAAAATGTGACATGAATAACTTCCACCTGAGACTCTAGAGAGCCACTGCTAGTCTGTGTAGGCAATGCTGACCTTAATGGATCAATGGTCTGATTCAGTATAAGACAGTTTCATGAAAGACCAGGATTTGAACCCCCATCTTACCATGAAAATTAACTGGGTATTCTTGGGCCATTCAACCTAACCTCCCTCACAGGGTCATTGTGAGGATACAGTGGAAAAAGGGAGAATGTTGTAAACCAGTTTGTGTCACAACTGAGGAGAAAAGGTTGGTATAAATGGAGTAAATAAATGAAATAAATACAACTTAGCTTCTGTCTGCAGAAAAAAAAGGTCTGATACCATGACCCTTACCTGTCTCAGAATGGGAAGTTCAAAACATACCCTTCCCAAATGAAAGGGAAGCTGAAAGTGACAGTTATCCATAACCTGAGATGGATACTGGATATTTTTGCACCTGTCCATCAAAGTCGGAGGCATGATGTTTACCTTGTAGTAGCAGAGGCCAGCTCTGGAGCACAAAAGAAGCCAAGGTCAAACATGAGGCAGAATACTGAACTGTGGCATGGAGGTGCAGCCAGAGCATACCCATTCCAGGGAGGAGCACTGTGTGCCATTCCAAAAGACCACTGGCACAATCCAAACACTTAACATCACGTGAAAGTTGTGTTATACTAACTGATGTAGGAAGTGAGATAAGGTAAAGTAACACAAGGGGTACAGCAATGGATAATCACAAACAAAATTGCTGCAGATGTGCATACAATTAGAAAATAGTTGGCAATAATATAGAACAACAATAGAATTCTAAGATGTTTTAATTCATGTTTTCAGCAAAGAGCACCATCGAGATGACGTCGAGATGAGCAGAAACGCAGATTACGAACTTCTCGAGTTCTAGCGTTCGTTTCGATACAGTTCTTTATCAAACAAATCTCAGAATCTCAGTTCTTTAATGCTCTTCATACGAATACTTCACAAGAAGGAATTCCTAAATCCAGAAACTTTTCCAAACAGCTTTGGACTAACAATTTTCAACTTCCATCGGACGGTCTGTCTGGAAGGATGGCGCTCTTTGCTGAAAACAAGAATTAAAACATCTTAGAATTCTATTGTTGTTCTATATTATTGCCAACTATTTTCTAATTGTATGCACATCTGCAGCAATTTTGTTTGTCTTTGGAAGTGAGATAAGAGCATGAAAGGTTAAAAAAAACACTTATGAGAGACACTCCCCGCCGACTCCTCTGCTTCTCTCACAGTTTGCCAGTCATTTGAAGGTGAATGTGTGCCACTGAAGTAAGACTGCACACGTGAATAGGCTGACCTCACATGGGGCGGAGGCTAAATGACATATCCATGCTGCATTTGAGGCTGTATCTAGAATAAACTTTCTGCTAAAGGAAGGGGTGGGATAATTCCCACTGAATCTCTCATCCAGCTGCAGAACCCCCGATTTGTCTCTCACGCCATTCCCGAGTGTCCCCTCTCCTCCAGGATTGGCGTTTTGGAGGAATCAGTGGGCCGCAGTCAGAGGGGGAGGCAGGAACATTGTGTTCCATTGACAGGAGTGTCTTGCTTGAGTAGACAACATAGTTTGGATCCAACCAGTGTTCCCTCTAAACTGAGTTAGTGTGAGCTAGCTCGTAGTTTTTTAGCCTCTGGCTCACACATTTTTGTCTTAGCTCAGGAAGGATGGCTCCAGAGCAAACTAATTTATGCAGTATCCAAATCACTCGCTCACAACTTTAATGCCAGTAGCTCACAAAGTAGAATTTTTGCTCACAAGACTCCACAGCTCAGAGGGAGCATTGGATCCAAGCTATCCGGTGCAATCCAAAGAATTACACCATTCTTCACCCATTGACTTTAATAATGTTACTTTGCTTACAGATGGCACATACACAACATGTGCAGCACATGGTTGAACACAGTTCAGAGTGGCCCAAGTCATAGTGACAGGAGTCCCACTGGAGGACATCACATGTCTCTCTGCTCCTAGAATATGGAATCACCACCCCTTTCATCATCATCATTCAACCATCATGGGTGAAGGACATGTTGCTAATTCTATAGATTGAAATGGGAGGGGAAGTGAAGCGAGACTGTCAGTTAAGATTGCTGGTTTCACCTGAGACAGCAAAGAATCAAAGCCTCGCCTCAAATCGCTCAGGTTCTCCAGCAACAGAACACACAAATGCATTTCTGAGAAAGCTGTTTTCACTCACAATAAGCCACCGGTTTCTAAGTTTACAGCTCTCTGCCACATCGCCTGGCTAATAATTAAGGGAAATTGACTACAGGGGAAAATGAAGAGACAGATATGGTTAAGAGGGGTGGGCTGTAAGAAACAGAAGCCGGAGAAGATTTTCAGAGAATGCTTATAAAACACTTGCACGCAAACTGTCTCCTTTGAAAAATCTGCCAAGGGCATAAATTAAGGCAGACACTTGAGGAATAAAATGTAACGCAAATGACATGTGTCTTGTTGAAGGCTGGCAAAACAGTAGATAAAATGGAGATATTTTAATGCAAACATTTCTAAACAATTTATGGCATCCGAACTGCATGCACAAGTGATCGTATTTCCCCCCTCCTGTTTGCATGCTGCCTGTCCCAAGTGAGCTGCAGCATATTGGCGGGGAACGTTTGTGTGCGGGGAGGGAAGGAAGGATAATCTGTACATCTTGGAGGAGAAATTATTCGGAATCGCCCTCCCGTCTTGTCAACATGGGAGCACCATTTCTGCATATATTGCTAGGATAGAATATGTTACCAGTTTCCTAGTTTTTCCTATGAAATATGCAGGAGTATCCCATCAATCACCATACTGAGAATTCCATAGTCCTGCCAAGGCCAGATGAAGCGGGAGGACCACACAGCAGACCCTGAAAACGGTAATCCCTTGCTCTCCATTTCTCCAAGATGGAACATTTAGGTATTGCAATGGACCACGTGACGTCACTAGGGTCTACATCCATCCTTCTGCTCAGAAAAGTTGGAAGCCTTCCTCCAGAGCCACTTAAATCAGAGCCACTTATGTTGGAGTGAGACTTCATAGGTTGGATAATGGCTTCCACCCTTGCTGAGCAGAGCAGTCAGGTACAGGCCAGGCTTGCCCGCTCTGGGTTGGGAAACACCTGGAGATTTTGGGGGTGGAGCCTGAGGAGGGTGGGGTTTGGGGAGGGGAGGGACTTCAGTGGGGTATAATACCATAGAGTTCACCTTCCAAAGTGACGATTTTCTCCAGGTGGACTGATCTCTGCTGCCTGGAGATCAGTTGTAATAGTGGGAGATCTCCAGCCACCACCTGGAGTTTTATTATGAAAATATATTTAGACTACTATTCTGTAGTGAATTGTATCTCTTCTACACACAACGGGAATTGCATATAATACCGTTTCACATAACAGCTTTTTCTAAGTGTGCTGTGTGAATACCATTAGTTTGCATGTCACTGAAAAGAGAGGAAAAACAATTACATTAGCCATCTTACATTGGTTGTGGTCACACGGAACATTAGCCACGCTACAGAGACGGAAGATAGGCGGATTTTACCCCGCATCTTTGGAGGGAAGCCTCGGGTTCGGCACGGGAGCTCTACGCTTCCCAGATGTGGTGGTGTGAACGCACCCAGAAAATCCGCCTCTGGAGGGTTGCTATGGCCACTGTCGCGCAGGCGGTTAGAGCGGCTGTGATGAGGGGGCCCACCTCCCCCTCCATTGGCTATGCCTCGGAGCTCTGTTGGGATGGAGGACACGTTGCATTCCTCTGCAGCCCTGGAAGGGGTTAAACCCGGAGCCTTTTGCTAGGGAGGCCGCTTCTTTGCCACGCCGCAGGATTGCCCTGTGATCGGCACCTCCCCCCTAACCACGGGACCTCGACGGGACCTCTACCAGATGTCTGATCACGCAGCCGTGCGTTATTTTGCTCCGGGGCAAACAGCCATGCTCCCCCCCCCCCCGCATTTTCCTGCCCATATGACCGGGGCCATTATCACTAATTCTTGCATGAAAACTCCAGAAATGCCTACCATAATGTTATAAATATTTGCACAATTCTAATCACACATTTAAAGAGAACGCTTATACTGCCCAGACTTGCCCCTGTACACATCATACACTCATTGTTCACAGATCTTGTACACTCAGAGGAAATAGATGTTTTATAAGAAACAGCTCAAATCTAGCTCAGAATTTAGTCCATGAGGAGAAAGTGAGTTTAAATGGAATATCCATCTGGTTTCTTCCTGCAAAAGTATCTTGTGTACGTCCTTACTTTTGTTTGCTACAAACAGAACTGTGTAGCGAAACTCATCACATTTATGATTGTTAGAGACAAAGTGCTCAGTTAGAGCAGCCTCAGAGATATTATGTCTTATGCATGAAATATGCTCTAAAATACGCACTTTGATTGGCCAGACTTTTTCCCCCACATAAATTTGAGAACAACCACACAGAATTAAATAGACTACAAATGGTGTTGTACACGTAGGAAAAAAAGGAGAAATTAATAGGTTCATGTCCAGGTAAGAACACATGATTACCCTCTATTGCCACATGACATATTCTGCAATGCCCACAGGAAAAATGTCCAGATGGAAGGCTATTGACAATTTGTTTGCATCCTTCCCGTGATCTTTCTGTTGTTTCTACACCACCTGGAATTTGGCAATCCTAGTACAGGTGTGTATGTAATTCTCTGCTCCAGGTTGTGATGATGGTGATGGTGATGGTGATGATGACGATGAGGGCTGTTGCTGCTGTTACAATTATCAGGGATGACGACACTCCAAGGAGATCACAATAACCCAGCATGATGCTCCGTGTCCACTCTCACAGATTGTCTACCACCCTCTCCATTCAGGTTATGAGTTATATGTAGATCACCCTTCTTGTCTCTTTTAAAATCTACAGAGAGTTATGACCAATGCTCCCTCTAAGCTGCGGAGTCTTGTGAGCAAAAATTCAACTTTGTGAGCTACTGGCATTAAAGTTGTGAGTAAAGTTGGCTATTGCATAAATCAGTTTGCTTTGGAGCCATCCTTCCTGACCTAAGACAAAAATGGGTGAGCTGGAGGCTAAAAAACTGTGAGCTAGCTCACACTAACTCAGCTTAGAGGGAACACTGGTCATGACCATCTTGTACCTCATGTCTTCTCTCTCATTTCCAGACACATCCACAGACTTGGTAGCCCAGTCCTCTTTAATAATCAGCCCTCGCTCAATGGGTTGTGGCTCAAACACTGTTCCAATCACTCGCTGCCACCATTCATTCATATCCTAAAGCATATGTACGTAGAGCGAGATATTAAATTGTGCGTATGTGTGGTTCTTTCCCTCAGACATGCAGCTCACAGAGTTAATCAAACAAGAAATCTTTTATTTATGATATGAACAAAACACTGAGAAAAGTAAAGTTTGGTCATTATGATTTTGGTGATTCAAGCACACACAAGGGGACATTGAGCTATGTCCGATGCTCACAATACGTGCAGTCACCACGTTATGCAAATAGGCCAACCTGCTTGTTTCCCAGTTTCAATGTGTGAGAATGCGTACCCTCATAAATGTGTACCGATGCTAGAAAATATGCATATTGCCCTATTCACACAAAAATGGTGGCATGCACATCCCTCCTCATATTGAGAGGGCTGCGCATAGTGCAGACTCCCCTTATGGGCAGTTGGATCACCAGAACTGTAATAACTGAAGTGGGCTGTGGAGAATGTGCCCTTCCAGTGTAGAGAAAGCAGGGAACTCAGGGCCCTTTGGAAGCTTCCTAGGGATACCCAGTGGGAAGAACAGCTGAGAAGACGTTTGGTCGCCATCCCTACAGCCCCTCCTCTGCATTCTGCAGCTGGTGGGGAGTGTGGGCTTCTTTTAGATCCCACTCAGTTCACGATGGGAACAGAGAGGCCCAGTACTGCCATGCATGCACCCCAGGGCATTTCCCAGAATCCTTTGTAACATACAGGCTTTCCACAGCAGATGCATTGGGGTTCATTGTCAGCAATCTGATGCAGAAGGTGTCCCCTTTGACTGTGTCAGAGGTGTAGCCATATTAGCCTGTTGTGTCACAACAACAAATTCCTATGGCTCACCTACGATCATTGGATCTTGTCTTCATTTGCTCTCTCTATATGACATGTGGTAGAAATGCTGTTAAATCACAGCTGACTTATGGTGACTCCATAGGGTTTTCTAGGCAAGAGATGTTCAGAGGAGGTTTGCCATTGCCTCCCTCCACATCATGATCCTGGTATTCCTTGGAGGTCTCCCATCCAAATACTAGCCAGGGACAACCCTGCTTAGTTCCCGAGATCTGAGGAGATCAGACTAGCCTGGGACATCCAGGTCACATATATGACAAGCCTTACTGCTATTTCTGGCTTAGTTTGATATTAGACCTCACTTTGTAATATATGACATCTCCCCCTTTATACTCAGGTGATGCATAGATAGCTGTAGATATGCCTGTTCATACACCACCATCACCCAGTGTGGTATAGTGGTCAGAGTACTGGGCCAGGATCGGGGAGACCCAGGTTCCAGTCCGTATTTTGTCACAGAAGCTCTCTGGGTGACCTTGAGCCAATCACTCACTCTCATCCTAACCTACTTCACAGGCTTGTTGTGAGGATAAAATGGAGGAGCGCAGATTAATGACTGCTGCCCTGAGCTCCTTGGAGGGAAGGCAGAATTTTTGTTGTTGTTCAGTCGCACAGTTGAGTCCGACTCTTCGCGACCCCATGGACCTGCTCCCGCCAGGCCCTCCTGTCTTCCGCCGTCCTCTGAAGTTGGCTCAATTTCATGTTCGTTGCATCTATGACACTGTCTAACCATCTCATCCTTTGCCGTCCCCGTCTTCTTTGACCTTCAATCTTTCCCAGCATCAGGGTCTTCTCCAGTGAGTGCTCCCTTCTCATTGGGTGGCCAAAGTATTTGAGCTTCAGTTTCATTATCTGGCCTTCCAGGGAACAGTCAGGGTTGATTTCTTTTAGGATTGACTGATTTGATCTTCTTGCAGTCCAAGAGACTCTCAAGAGTCTTCTCCAGAACCATAGTTCAAAAGAATCTATTCTTCGGCGCTCGGCCTTCCTTATAGTCCAACTCTCGAGAGTTGGACTATAAGGTAGAATAGAAAATATATTAAACAAATAGAATCTGACAAACGGTGACCTGGCCATCACCAGCTTATGCCATACTAAGTGTAAATGTTTTCATCTTTAAGGTGTCCACTGGGATCTTTGGTTGTTTGGGATACACCCATTCCATCCATGTCCATTGTCAGATATTAAAATCAAACTGCCCAGGCACGCCTGATCTCATCCGATCTTGGAAGCCAAGCAGGGCCGACCCTGGCAAATACTTGGAAGGGAGACCTCCAAGGAACATCAGGGCCAGGAAGCAGAGGCAGATTACCAAGCCACTTGTCTGAAAAGTCCAAGCCCCGCTAGGGTCGCCAGAAGTCACTATGATTTCCAGGCTTGCAAGCATATACACGCACACACAAACACACGCACACAATAGTAAAAAAAAATATATTCAAATAAAATCACCTTTGGTGGCACAGAGAGGGAGAGAGAGAGATGCTAAATCTGGGGTCAGTTCCAGGTTTCGGGTACCACCTCCGGACAGAGAGTTCTCAAGTCCCCTTCTGTCGACCACCAGTCCCCCCCATACCCTCCTTTCCCCCCACCCTCATATGTCTCACTGGCTTTTCTGCCACAAACCTTCCCACCACTCATACCCACAGCTGCCTGCAGACCTTTCACCCAGTGGCACTGGGCACAGCATGCAGCAGTAGTCTTGCCAACCTCCAGGTGGTGGCTGGAGATCTCCCGGGATTCCAATGGATCCCCAGGTGACAGAGACTGGTTCCCCTGGAGAAAATGTCTGCTTTGACAGGTGAACTCAATGGTGTTATACCCTCCTGAGGCCCCTCCCCTCCCCAAACCCCACCCTCCTCAGGCTCCACCCCCAACATCTTCAGGTATTTCCTTCCCCAGAGCTGGCAACCCTATGCAGCAGGTAGAGTGCCAGCAAGTGAATGGGTAGGGGGTGCTGGCCGCAGTGGGCAGCTGCCGTCCCTCAGGGGATACTGATGCTGCCTTCTGAAGAGTGTTCAATCAGGAGAAAATTTGGCATCAGACTTTGCAGAGGAGAACTGCTGAGAGACCTTTCAGCTCCTGTTCTGTGGGGACAAAGAAGGCGGACCCAGGTCAGAAAGTGCTACTGTGTACGCCAGGCGGGGGGGGGTGGGGATGAGCCTGGGCCACAGTCACATCATCTGAGGAGCCATCCCATTGAATATGCAAAGATCGCCTGAGGCCAGGCTTAAGTGATCTCCAAGAAATCACTCATTGCCCAGCAATAGAATTTTATTACTCCCCCATCCAGTGTTAGCAATTCCAGACAGACTGCAAGCCAGCCTTTCCAAAGGCGTCCCTGCCAGGAACCACGCAGCCTTGTTTTTTGCTCCACTTTGTGCTTATCTGGATTTGCAAAGGGCTGGAAAGCCTGACTTGTTTCAAGCTGCTGCTGTCAAACGGTGTGAGTTGAAATTAACTCTAATACTCAGTAACTGCTGGTTAAAGCAGTAGATTTTGAACTGCCTCCTTTGGGGAACCCTTCCCATGTTGACTTGTATCCCTGAACTTCAGTGCATGGTAAAAAAATCCAAGGGGGAATCTTTTCTTGGATGCACACTCGATTTACAGGGGGGAACTGGCCAGGCCTGTTGGACTGCACTGTTGCCTTGCTTGGTTGCATACCATTTATACTCTCTCCTCCACATGCACATTGCCAGCGAAGATTAGAAATGGCAGGCAACCTGTTTTGGAGGAACGTTTGCCTGCCATTGACATGGTCACTTTCCCATGAATGATGGCCTGCAACGATGAGCTGGCAGCCCCCACCCTGGATAATGTGATTTGGCACAAGTCCGGAGGAAGGTGCAAAAACCCTGCTTCTGCCCCCCCCCCCGTTGGGACGGGACCAGAAACAGGCTGTCTTCCTCCCTCCCTCCCTCTCCATCGGGGTGGTTGGGGTGGGAATGGGGGTGGGGCAGGCCCGTAGCTACAGTGGGGCGTCTTGGGGCTAGGCCCCCTGACTTACTGGCAAGGTCCCATGACTTCCCATTCAGCTGAGGGCCCCTGAGTGGTAGCAGGTGCAGGGAAGGAGCTAGGTATTCCTGCGCAGCTGTCCGGCACAAGGGGCCAGAGTAAATTACCTTTATTTAGATTAGCCAGTGCTCCTTAAGAAATTTAAATGCCCCCCAACTAAAGAAGTCCTGGCTACGGGCCAGGGGTGGGGCCCTTTCAAAGGCCATTTTTGCCTCTGTCTGCCCCTGCTGGCAGCTCAGTGGCTCATTCAGCCCCAGCCATGTTACCAGGGAATATTGCTCAGCTGATCAATGTTAAAATTGGATGACTTGTGCAAAATCTTGTGGAATTCACTCCTGTGTCCTCTTTCCTTCCCCGGCCAGTTCTGCAATCACTTTTCAGAAACCTGTTGTTACTTTCCCAGTCTGTTTCATCCAGATATATGACTATACTATTTTAACGGTTTTCTGGGTGGGGGAGGTGGACATCTTATTGCTGCAGCCCAGCACAAGGGAGTGCGCGAGACATCTGTCCAAGAAATCGAGACTCCCACCACCAGTGTACACACCGGGAAAGTGACAGCGCTGAACTGCCGAGCCTCTGATTTGATGACCCAGATGCATTCTCATTGTGCTTTCTCCTGTGCATATTCATGGCTTGCTTTAAAAAAAAGAAAGAAGAAGAGTGTTTTCATTTAGTTACAAAGGGAAATGCACACTGGCAGGGCTGACTGAGCTTTGCGCCAAAAGAAGAAAAAAAATCAAATTTCTATCCTCCAAACATATTATGCAAACATGCATTTGCTGACTTGATTTGCTTAATGCCTTCTGATGAGAATCTTGGGGGAGGGCTGGCAGGATTCTGAATGCATCAGCAGGGACCAGGGCTTCCCTGAGAGGCCTACAGCATCCTGCCGTCTTACTAGCTGGATTGTGGCCTCCCACTAGGGTTGCCGGGTCCCCCCAGACCACTGGCGGGGGATGGGGGGTGTAGGGTTGCCATATACAGGTTGGGAAGCTTCTGGAGATCTGGGAATGGAGCCTGGGTAGGACAGGGACCTCAGTGGGGCACAATGCCACAGATCAATGCCTCCAAAGCACCCATTTTCTCTAGGGGAACTGTTCTCTGTAGTCTGGAGATGAGCTGTAATTCCAGGGGATCCCCAGGTCCCACCTGGAGGCTGGCATCCCTAACTAAGGCTGTTGTTGGGCTGGTTGAACTGCAGCTTGCGGAAGGGGGGAAAGTGAGTGGTCTCCTCTGCTCAGCAAGTAGACTTGCCAACCTTCAGGTGGGGCCAGGAGACCTCCTAGAATTACATAGGGATGATGAGTAGACCCTATGGCCTTATACCCCACTGAGGTCTCTCCCTGGCCCAAACCCCCTTTTCCCCAGACTCTACTCCCAAATCTCCAGGAATATCCCAACCTGGAGTTATCCACCCTACCAGCAACTCTGCTGCCCCACAGAATCCTCTAGCTGCTGAGCTGCTTGTTTGGGAATTGGTCAAGAAAGAAGGCCATGTTGGGAGACCTTCACCATCTAATCCCAGTTTGCCTGGGATGGCTGGAGAGTGCACCAGCTTGGGTGGGAGAGACAAAGGCACTTTCTCCTCCATGGCTTCCCACTCCAGCTGACTGGTGTCATAGAGAGAAAGAAAGGAGTACAGATAGTGAAGATGGGAGCCAGGAACTAAGTGCATCCACTATTTTATCTAGAAAACATGCATGCCACCCCCACCCCCCTGCTGAGAGGCCGCTTAAGGTGGATTAACAAACTGAAACATGAAAGAATCCATAAATAGCACTAAAGAGTCATTAAAATTAACATACTATGAAAAACCCAGAATATAAACACTGCAATCCTTGCAAATGACATGTTCAAAAACGGAATTGACCCTGCACACAAGCTTTTCCCCATGATAACCGTCCTATACACTCAAATTTCTGATTTGTTTGCTATTTTAAAAGGAATCCTCGGTTGGCCTGCACACCAGAGAAGGTGACCGTGGGGCCCAAGGCAAAGGGCGAGAGCCAAAGGATCTTGGTCGTTGATTCTTATCTTGCTGCTTATAGCCTGAAGGCTGGTGTGAGGCAGCTCAGTGGACCAGAACCAGCCTAAGATGTGGGTTTTCCCATTGGTTTTGTTTCTTTCCATCAGCTGTATTTTGGTTTTCTGTAAGCCATTTTGCAAAGAAAAGTGGCATAAAATCCCCAAACAAAAATGAATGAATGAATGAATGAATGAATGAATGAATGAATGAATGAATGAGAGAGTCAGAGCGCCAGGCCTGGCCACCAATAAAGTTCTGCATGAAGCTCAGGCCAGCAAGGGGCAGCACTGCAGTTAGGAAATCCATCTAGTATAACTGCCAAATGTTTTGATCACCAGGAATATGCTTTTGAAGAGGAATAAATAAACCCGGTGTAATGTATCCAGTTCGGACCGCGTGGCCAGCTTGGGCTCCACGTGGTCAAGTGCAAACGTCGAGCTTTGCTCAACAAAACAATGAACTAAGCGGATCCTAGCTTGCACCTATCAGAGGGCTAGGTTCCTGGCCGAGAGCCTATGGAACTCTCGGCCACTGCAAATAACCTATTGTGATGTGGGAGGGTGTTCTGGGTGGTGGTTTCACGGGGAATATAAGCCGGCCTGCGAGCCAGCTAAAGTTGTCTTGTTCCTCACTAAATAAAGTACGTTAGCTGAAATCACTTGTCTGTCCATGTACTTTTCACCCAGTGAGTTTTGTGATTAGGAGATTTCACCAGTGGGTTTCTGTTTACTACCCCAACATTCTCGTGAACATATCACATGTCTGGATTGTTATGTTTTTACCCTGTACCTAAAAACATGCCATATACTACAGATCAAAGCTGTGCTAAATGTCATTGTTTTTCACTGGGGAAGCATTACCTGAGGCTTGTGTAATTTCCTCACCCAAGACGAATCCTGGGAATCATAGTTTTATGTTGGAGACAAGCATCTGTAGTAGAGCATTCTCAGCACTTTCTTTTCTTTTTTTGAAACCCCTGAAAGAGTATTTTTTATTATTTTTCATAAGACTATTAACTGCAACGAAAAATAAAGGAAGGGGGACTACATCTAAGGATAAAGAAAAGATACCCACATTAACTAAAAACCCAAGAGTAGGAGATCCTTTCCATGTTAATCTAAATGTTAGTAAGACAAGTGTTAGTGATACAATATACTTGTGAAGTTCTTGTTTAACACATCTTCTATATTAGTAAATTAATCTGCATCTCTGGTCTGTCTTCTTGCGAATCTCACCACAATCTCTCCAGGCAGGTTATTTTTTCTGATATAATTAGAGTATGCCCGATAGGCAGCCTCCATATCTTTTACTATTTCATCCGCTGATATACCTGTTACTGGAGCGATGATCTCTCCCAGAGTCTTCTTTAAATCTTCTTTTTCAATTTCAGGCACCCCCTGAAATCTGAGAGTCATGTTAGCTTTTTCCATTTGAAGCTGTAACAAACGATTTTCCTGAAGTTTTTGTGCTGTTTCCACATCCGTCACTCTTTTCTTCATCTTCTTATTTGCGATATCCATCTCTGTAATTTTCACAGTTGCATGCTCCACTTTCTTCTCTGTTTCTGCCAGCTGGCGCTGCTGCAGAGCGAAGTTTTGGTTTAATGTGGCCAATTGCTGGTTAATACCACCGAGTTGCTCCATTACCGGCTTCAGCATATCTGCTAGCAACTTCATGACGTCTGCTCCCTCTTCCGGTCTTGGGTTCTGACTGCCTGGTTTCGGTTTTAACTTTCCTCGGGAAGCCGCCATATTCCACTTTGTTTACACTTCCAAACCGCTATGCCAGGACTTGAAAGACTCGTCGTTTCACTATCAGTACTCAAGTAAGTCTCTCAGAAAAAACTTGCTGTTTATTTCCCCCCTTCCCCCTTCACTACATTAATCCATTCATGCGCTTAGGAGGTGTCCCTCCTTATGCACCACTTTTCCCACGGGGGGGGGAGTACTCCATTTTAGTAAAATAATCCGTTTATTTCAAACTCACATTCATTGTTGGTCATATCTTGAACCTGCTCTCTTCATATGCTATTCCGCTCGATCTCCTGCGCTTGTCCCGGTTAGATTGGCTTGTACCTTAAGGTCACCCATCGGCTGGACCATCAAGGCATAGGGAAGCCTCTATTCTCCGGCATTAAGCCGTCGAAGAGGCTAACCCTCAAGAGCCCCCTGGCCAGGAACCCTTCACAAGCTGAGGGTGTGCTAGTCGCCTCCTCGGACATCGAGGAGAGTGACTGCCATCGCCGATCCATCCACCAGAAGTCCATTCTCAGCACTTTCAACAACAGTTCTTCAGGATTCTTCAGGGAGAGCCATCAGCTGATATAAAACAAGTATATGTCTGCAGTATAATTTTTGCTAGGGTTCCAATCTATTAAAATTCCAGTACACCAGGAGGAAACATTGATTGAAAAAAAATTGACCATAAGATCTCCAATTCCGCTCGATCTCCTGCGCTTGTCCCGGTTAGATTGGCTTGTACCTTAAGGTCACCCATCGGCTGGACCATCAGGGCATAGGGAAGCCTCTATTCTCCGGCATTAAGCCGTCGAAGAGGCTAACCCTCAAGAGCCCCCTGGCCAGGAACCCTTCACAAGCTGAGGGTGTGCTAGTCGTCTCCTCGGACATCGAGGAGAGTGACCGCCATCGCCGATCCACCCACCAGAAGTCCATTCTCAGCACTTTCAACAACAGTTCTTCAGGATTCTTCAGGGAGAGCCATCAGCTGATATAAAACAAGAATATGTCTGCAGTATAATTTTTGCTAGGGTTACCCATCTGGTGATTTCCATGAGTAGAGTTGCCTCTTAGGTTGTTGGAAGAGGGTTTCGCTACTTTAGCATTCCAGTCCTCATCGAACCACGCAAGCCTCCTTGCCACGGTCAAGGCAGTGATCCATGAGGGAGATCTATCTAATCCCCTTTTAAAACTGTTTATTCCTGTGGATATCGCTGCACCCTCTGGCAGCAAATGCCACATTTTAATTACTCTCTGTATAAAGTAGTTCTAGTATTTTGGGAGAGGGAGAAAAAGTTATCCTTGTCAACTCTCTCCACTCCGTGAATAATTTGATAAACCTCTGTTATGCTCCCCCTTAGTCATCTCTTTTCTAAACTGAAAAGTCCCAGACTCTTCAGCCTTTCCTCATAGGGAAAGTGGGGTGGGGGCCATGATGCACACAGGGCTGATTTCCCAGCAACAAGTTTCCGCTTGGGATCCAGGCCTGTGCCACCGCTCTGCTCACTGTGAGCCCCCACCATGACCTGGGAGCTGGCAACTCTATGCAAAACACTGGATAGCTCCCACTCTGCTGCTGGCTTTCTACCTTCATAACTGGTTAGTGATTTAGAGGTATCCAGAGTGATACAGGGTCCCCAGGCCTGATCCCTAGGCTAAGAGCCACAGACCAAGAGCTCTTTGACTCTTGCACTTGGCTTGCATCAAAATCTCATACCTCTGCCTAGGAGGAGCCTTACAGTTCAGCGGCCCACAGTCCCCACCTCCCAGTAGCAACAGCAGGGAGAGGGGCCTGCAGTCAGCCCCAGAGAAACAGACCTTAATGAGCGACAGACCCAGACAAAAACACAACTCTCCACCAGGCTACAAGCACCCACTCACCCTCAGACTCTGTCCTCTCACAAAGCAACCTCAGTTTAATGCTCCTCAGTAATGTAGCAGTTTAGGAAAGGCAAAAAAAAACACCACCCGCCTTCCCAGTAGCTCTCTCTTCCCAGTAGTTCTTTCTCCCAGCCCAGCTGGCCCAGTTCTCTGCTTCAGTTCTCCACTTTGTCTCCCAGCTAAAGAAACTCCTAAAGAATTAGGTAAGTCCCACTTAACTCACTGGGAAAGAAACCATATCCAGTCAGTAAAATTTTAGTGTTCCAACCTGGTATAATAAGACAGAGTGCTACCTACAACCTTCCCAATACACACAATTGTCATTTTGCGTGAATAGGACAATGTACCTATTTTCCAGATTTGATATATGTGAATGAGTACCCTCAAAAATCTGGTTTTCTGCCTTGTATACCAAATCTGAACAAATAAATGCATTGCCCCTATCACACAAAATGGTGTATGTGTATATGAGAGGATCAGAAATTGTGCATTTCCCCCTAAGGTACAGTGGGATTTCCACAATCATAACAAGCAGACAGGGCTTTATTTCACACCACTGGATGTGTGTGGAGCTGCAGTCTGAAGCCAAATTTGAACATTACTCTCCTAGCGAACCATTTCCAGAAGCCAAAAAAGGCAAGAGAGCACTGCAAGAGACTGCGATCCAGGCCAGGAAATTGGAGTCTGCTGTTTAAATATCGTCAGGACACTGTGACACTGTGTAAGCACATATAAGCCTGGCTGTTTTAAAATTGCTTTATTAACCATGCTCACCTTGGGGAATTGCCGTTGTTTCTCAAAGTGATGAGCAAATAACAATTGGAAGATGGAACCGTAATGATTGCTTTGCACCAAAGGTTGCATTTAGAAGGGCGAATGCAGCCTGCCCTAAACATGAAACTGCGATTTTCAGAAATGGGGCATTCTGAGCACTTCATCTGGTAGGACTCTGTAATTGCTTGATTTTTACATGGATATTTGTTCTGTGTGAGACAGAAGGATGGGGGTTATAAACCCATGAGTCATTCTTCACCTTTGTCAGCCAGAGCAAAAATGGCTGGAAATCTAATGCATTGTGGACATCAATGACCAGGAAGGCTAGGACACGTGGCAAAGTCTGGCAACATGAAAACGCATCAGATTTTGCTCCAAGGGAGATTATTTTATTTATTTCAGACTTTGCCTGATTTTCAGGAGCAGGTTGCAGCAACCTGAGAACAAGACCAAAAGAAGGAGAGGCTGTGGCTCAATGGCACAGTATCTGCTTGGCATGCAGAAAGTCACAGGTTCGATCCTTGGCACCTCCAGTTAAAGGATCTGGCAGGAGATGATGTGAAAGACCTCTGCCTGACACCCTGGAGAGCCACTACCAATTTGAGTAGACAATACTGACCACGATGGACCAAGGGTCTGGTTCAGTAGCTTCACGTGTCACGTATGTGCCATGTGACATCACATGAGCCACCAAAAAACTAGCCTCCAATTTCCAAGCATCAATACACATGAAACTGCCCTTTGCTGAGTCATACTCTTGGTCTATCAAGGTCAGTTGTCTACTCTGACTGACAGCTTCTCTCTAATAGTCTTCAATCAAGGTCTTTCCCGTCTCTTTCTATCTAATCTTTATAACCAGAGATGCTGGGGATTGAAACTGGGACCTTCTGCATACAGAGCACATGCTCTTCCACTGAGCCACAGCCCCTCCCCATGTGTGTGTGTTTAAAAACACGTTAATTAGTAATCCATTATTACAGCTCAACCATCTGATTACCAAAAGCCTGCCTAAAGAAGATCATTTTGAGTTAGGGCTGCCAGCTCTGGGGTTGGAAAGTCCCTGGAGATTGGGGGGGTGGAGCATGAGGAGAGCAGGGTCTGTAGAGGGGAGGGACTTCAATGCCATAGAATCCACCTTCCAAAGCAGCCTTTTTCTCCAGGGGAACTGGCCTCAGGCACCTGGGGATCAGTTGTAATCCCAGGAGATCTCTAGCCACCACCTGGAGGTTCAAGCCACAAATGGACCACAGTGATTAACCAAAGGTACAAACCACCAAAGTTCACTGTGAAAAAATGATTCCATGACAGTTACAGTCCACAAACATTGCTTCTTCTTTTATCCCTTTATTTTACTTCATGCAATGCTGCTGCTTCCAAACAACTTCCAAAGAACGACGACAGATTTCCTAGGTAAGTATTTCGTTTTCCCCAACGCTTCGTCAGGTTGCTTGTTTATACATGGAGCTGTTTTAGAAATAAATTATAATATGGTTACAACTCATATTCATTCATTCTTTTTCAAGTGTGAGCAATCAAGGACATCTTACCCAATGCTCTTTGCCTCTTACTCTGAATATGAGTCTGACTTGGTGGTGCTTTTAGGAGCCTGGGAATAAGATCCAAACTGCTCTGGCCTATTGGGTCCTAAAACTAAAGATCTATCTGTCTGGCTGGCTGGCTGGCCGGCTGGCCATTCATCTGTCCATCTATCTATCTGTCCATCTATCTGTCCATCTATCTATCTGTCCATCTATTTATCTGCCCATCTATCTGTCCATCTATCCATCTATCTAGATTTTTGAATTGCCCTTCCTGCTACTGCCAGGCTCTGGGTGATGTACAACAATGGATAAAACATAAATACTCTACAGTTAAAATACACCAATAAATAAAGTTATAAATCCAGATGGCAAACTGAAATCACTCCCCATTCCGGATTGCCTGGCTACCTTGTGGGCAGGGGGAGAGGAGGGACAACTGATCTGGAGAAAAGAAGAGGGTGTCAGCGAGAGGGAAAACCATTGCTGTCTTCCACCAAATGCCTGGTGGAACATCTCTGCCTCGCGGGCCCCGCAGAATTTCACCAGATCCCACAGGGCCCTGGGGGTGCTTGGCAGAGAGTCCCACCAGGCTGGGGCCAGGGCTGAAGTGGCCCTGGTTGAGGACAGCCAGACAACTTTGGGGCCGGGGACCATCTTTTTTATTAATAATAACCAAAATGACACCATAGACTGTGCAAGACTGTGAAAACAGAAAGGTGGCTCAGGAAAAAAAAACCATTTTTTTTCAGGACCTGGTATCAGGCCTTGCTGTCTGTCCATCCTTTAGGATGTCTTAGGATGCTTCGCTGGAGTGTAGCTGTCTGACAGTGGATTACACTTCTGGCACTCTAAACAAAAACCTGGAAGCACCCCATTGAAAATACAAGAACCAGCAGGTGGTCAGCTGTCTGTCTAACACCAGTTAGGACACACAGATCCCTTAAATGGCTGAAAGTTGTACTTGTATTAACAATACCAGGAATTAATTATACTCTGTGGACAAGATGAAAAGTCAGCAGAGGCCAAACTGGATTGTATTACCTTGGGGGGGGGCCTTAGCAGTGTCTTCCCCCAGATTTCCGTTTTCCCCTTTACCTTTAGCACGGTTTTTGTTTTTTAGATTTTGCAATACAATGGACCAGCGTGGCTGTCTATGACCTCTTTCTGCAGTGCAACAAAGAGGCTTCTTAGAGGCCTTTTTTGCATTGGTATTTTGCCCTGCATTTGGAGCACTTTGAGGATTTGCGTTCCACATCACTCTCCACCTTGACTCCACATTTTCCCTGCACTTAAATTTTTATTCCACATGTGTTTGTCATGATTCCGTCACCAAACCAGTTTCATCACAGTGTTGCTCTGTGTTTTCTGAGACCTGATTTGCGTTGGATCTTTTGTCTGAGCCGGTTTCAGCACGGTAGATCTCCCTGCAGTTCCCTCCAGTGGCCAAAAACATGTGGTGGTGCGGCAGCTGACATTTTGCTCAAGACATACTGCAGGTCAGAGTCCCAGGGAAGATGTGTCAGTTTCCATTGTTCAAGGCTTGATGTTGGTGGCTCTTGATCCCCTTCCTTTGGTTTCCTCACTTTGTCTTGTTAGCACATTGGCTGGTCATGAATGCTGGAAGCAAAACCTCAAAGATCATTTGTGACAGGGGAGCGAAATCACACTGGTGCTTATGACGAAGCAGATACAACAGGCAATTGTTTGTGTGGTTTATTAGTTCATTTGCAGATGTCAATCTCGTAAATGTAACTGCTGCAAAAACAGGACACTTTGCCACCATCAAATATAGGATTTTGATTAGCTCCAGCTATCAAACAGGGTGGTTTCTTCTCCCTTTCCATTATCTTCTAACAGCTGGTTCACAAATGCATGTCTATGATTTGATTTCTCACCACTGGATGACTAGCAGCCGAATGTGCGAATTGATGCCACTGAAAAGGACGGTACCTGAGGTCACACCTGTGATTTGGACATCAGACCCATGATGTTTAATGTCTGATTGCTCATTCACACCATCTCAGTTTCGCATTGTTACATAAGCTGCCATGGGACTAGGGAAAGGCAGTGCATGCCTGTTTCTTAAAAACGAATCACCAATTTTGAATTTTTGCAAATTCATCTTGGACTTTGTTTGCTATTTTCCTCTCTCCACTCTTCTAGTGTGTTCCCATTCCTCTGCACTTACTGGCTTCTGGATCCTAAAGAGTGTGTGTATGTTTAATTCATTCTTTTCACCGTGGCAATGCTGAACGCTGTGACCTTTCCCGTTTCAATAAAAGTGGATTTTCCTGCTGGTCTCCTGTCAGCTGCCACAATAATACATAGAAGATTCTAATACCTCAGTTTAAAACTTAAAAAAACCAAAAAACAAAACCCTACACAGCACTGAAAGCCATCCTTTGGGCTAGAGCATGCATGTTGGGGAGGAACTGACAGTGAAATCACCCCCAAAGCTGCAGATCAGGGGAGAGAGTGTTTTGACAACCAACATTCACCAAGTTGAATTAGAATTTCTTGGGGGAAAATTCATTTCAGCTCTACTCTTTTCTTTCTGCTAGAGAAGTCAATGGTTGCCATTGGGAAGCTATCTGGCTTGTATATTTTATACTATCCTTCCTCCAAGGAGCTGAGAGTAGTTTACCTCCAAGGAGCTGAGAGTAGTTTTTCTCCTCCTAATAATTCTGTTAGGTAGGCTAGAGTGGAGAGAGCGAGAAAGAGAGAGACTGGCCCAAGGTCACTCAGCAAACTCCAAGGGTTAAATGTTATCTCAAGTGTACAATTAATTTAAATGGGCTGCCAATTGGCCTTGATGTTCAAGTTGTTAGTGTTAGCTTTTGAAGCCCTTCACAACCTGGGACCACCATTTCTGCAGGACCACCTCCATCAACATGTGCCGACAAGACAGTTTCCAGCTATCACACCAGGGATTATTAATAGTTCCTCCACCCATGGGTCAGTGAGAACCATTTCTGCTCGAGTTTTCTTGGTCACCACTCCTGCCCTATGGATCAAGCTTCCTGAAGATGTGAGGAAGGCCTCAACTTTGTGAGGATTTCAGAGGATCTGTCAAAGGAAATTTTTCCAATGTGTTTTTGGTGGCTTGATGGTCTTTTTTACAGTCTTTTTAAAAATGTATATGTGTGAGGTGAAATGGTAGCTTCTGCTGAGGTAAGTCACTCTGAGTCTTGATAATCAGGAGAAAAGACAGGTATAAATATTTTCAATAAATGAAACAATGCTTATTGCCTCACAGTCTCCCTACTTGGAGGCTCTGCTCTAGGGAGATCAAAAATTCTCCTTCCAAGCCCTCACTGGTAGGATTCTTGCCACACCATTTAATGTCTCTCCGTGGGCAGCCTTCACAAAGACACAGGGTACTCCGCCCTCTGACAGAGCACCACAATCCATAACCTGCCACCTCCACACACATCCCACCAATCATAATAAGAATTAACATTTGACTAAGAGTTGCACGAATTTCAACCAAGAGCAGCATGTAGGAGCAGAGTATTTGAGCACGTATCATTTTCTAGTAATAAAGAAATGGTCATGGATTCCAACACTGTTGGCAGCTTGACAAAAGAAGAGGGTTCTTTGAGGAGAATTTTCCATGGAAACAAATGTGGCTCATGCATCTGAAGTCAATCGCTTGCTGTGTAAGGGATAGTGGATGGTAAAAAACTAGAATGGACATCTCTCTGCTTTGCAGGGTAAGCCGTGGGGGTAGGGATGTGCACCTTAAAAAAAAAAATCAATATTTTTTGGTCTGGAAATCAGAGTGCTGAGAATATTGGTGTTCCTAGTTATTTGGCTTCCAAATACAGTCGTGTTCGGATTTGAGGTTTTTTGTTTTTCTTCATTATCCTGATATTATTCAGCTCCATTATTCCCTATGGGGAATGTTTCCGGGGGGCTGGAGGGACTGTTTTTAAAGTTAATGACACCAAAATTGCAGGAGAGCTGGTGGTACCTGTCCTTTGAAGAACCACCAAGGTTCAAATACATTGGGGAAAGAGGTCCAGTTCTATGGGACCCCGAACAAGGTGCTCCCAGCCATCCACCATTGTTTTCAATGGCGGGGGGGGGGGAATCATGCTTTCTTCAAGGCAAAAGCCAATAGCAAAACACACTTGAGCATGCTGCAACAATCAATGGTCAAATGCCTCCCATGCAAAGAAAAGCAACAAGCCCAACAGAATCAATGCGGATAAGGTTTTGGGGGGTATATTTTTGGATCAGATATATCTAAGTGCACACAATCCTGAGGTCTACCTAGGCATAGCCTCTAGTGGTTCAGAGCCATAGCAAGGCTGGCTGGCCCGCTGAAAGGAAGCCTTAGTCAGCCGGAATGGGCAAACCACTGGCCGATCTCATACAAAGCAGCATCTATTCCACCTGGCGGCATCAGAAGAGATAAAATGGCACTGCATGCTCTCTCAGTCCAGCCGGGGCTAGGGATGTGCAGATTTTTTGACTTGGGTTTTCATTTCCGAAGCATTGTTTATTTTTTTTGTGGGTGTTATTATTATGTGTGCTCATTTACACCAGGGCATTTGTTTTAATTTCCCTCGGTTTGAATGGAAAAGACAGATTTCTAGCTGTGAATAAAGTAGGAGTCTGATGGTATCTTAAAGATGTATTCCAGCATAAGCTTTTGGGAGTCAGAGCTCACTTCATCAGATTCACTGAAGTGCAAATCCATTAGATCTACACTTTTATTTCCTTAACAAAAAGGACAGGGAGGGGGGAGTCTGGTTTGAAACAACAAAAGAGTCACCAGTTCACTCGGAGTGGGTAAAGACCACACCTGTTGTTATACAGGCAAAATACGATTGATGTGAAACTTAGTACAAGGAAAGCAGATACAACAGGAAATCACAAAAAGAAATGCAACACAGTAACTGAGGAATCTTAGGTCCTTGTTAAGGGATAGTCTTGAACTTATTAATGCATTCTGATTCATCAATTTCACATTGGAGTCTCCCTTTGAAGGTCCCCTATCTGAGAACAGTAACTTTTAGATCAGCGACAGAATACTCTGGAAGTCTAAACTGTTCACCCACATTTTTTTTTAATATTGTAATTTTTAATATCATATTTGTATCCATTTATTTTTTCAGGTAGGAGCCTGCCAAACTGACAGTTTTTACTTTCCAGACAATGTGAAACTATGAAATAGATCCCAGGAGCACTACTTACCCTGCACATGTATGGATGGGGCACACGTAGGTTTCCCCAGAGGGGCGAGTAGTGCCACCCTGAAACTGTTTCGGGACAGAAAAATGGCACAGGAGGAGGACTGAAGCTTCTTCTAACCAGACACCATGGTCCCATTCCAAATCAGGGCCCCACATGCTGGGAAACTGAGTTTCCAGTGGGGAATTATCGGCTGACATCTGACTGAAAGTCTGAATGGGGGAACCAAAGACGTGTGGGGGGAAACGCAAAGTATAGTTAGACCTTTAATCCCCTGCATCAAAGTCCAAAGAAGGGTCCTGTGGTACTTTGAAGACTGACAAATTTGCTACAGCATGAGCCCACAAAAAGTGCAACAATATGCCACAGGACGCTTCTTTAATTAATGCAACTTTTAACTGAAGGAAGAGATAATTATAGGCTGTTCAGAGCTGTCCTTAGAGAAACTATTCACTCGAGTCCACTGATGGAAGGGGGGTGATTTTCCCTGATTCCTCCTTCCGCTGCAGACATCCCTCTCTCCCTTCATTGGGGGGCGGGTATTATGCAGCTGGAGGAAGAAAGTGAAGGAGTCCTGCTATGCTGACAGAAATCCCTTCTGTCCATAAAGATTTCCCATGGGATCCAAGCCATTATGAGGCCCTCTTTTCATGTGTGTGGGAACCACTCTTGCCATGTACCCTCCCCTACTTCGGGGGGGGGGGGAATAAAGAGACCACATGGGCTGGGCTGATCTCCGGGGTTTCCTCTATGCATTTGGTATTTGGGAAGTCACAGAGCAGACCGGCCTGGACATGGAATGGGATAGTTTGGCCCGATCTTGTCAGATCTTGAAAGCTAAGCAGGGTCAGTACTTGGATGGGAGACCAACAAGGAAAACTTTGTAGAGGCAGGCAAAGGCAACCCACCTCTGCTTAATCACTTCCCTTGAAAACCCTATGGGGTCACCGCAAGCTGGCTGTGAGTTGATGGCACTTTGCACAGAGAGAGAGAGTGAAAGAGAGAGAGGAGGAGGAGGAAAAGGAAGGAGGTGTAGGAGGAGGAGAAGAAGAAGGTGATCTCCAGGTATTTCCCATCCCAACCCAAAGCTGGCAACCCTCCTTTGCCCTGTATAATACTCTTCCAGCCTCTGTATTAGCAGCTGAGCAAACTGGGGCATTGTCCATGCAACACTCATCAATGTTCTGTCTCCTTTCTGTGAAACTAGGAACCCCTTGATGTCCTCACAACTCAGGGGAAAAGACCACAACGGATCGTTCTGCCGCATCATCCACCCCCATGGCAAGAAATGGCTCTTTCACGAGAGAGCGTCCACTGGGATTGTGTCCAACCTGATTAGCCAGCCGTCTCAGACGCCTGGGCTTTAGTCCAGGGATTTGGAGTGAGGGATAATCTGGTCGTGACACTTGATTCAATTCAAGGAGCCATTTTTAGAGAGTAGGCCGAAGCCTGTAGGCCACTAGCCAGCTTCAAGCGTGGGTCTAAAGCAAAGCTGTCAATCGCTTCGTTGTCAGTCACTTTGATCTGACTCCGTTGAATTATGGATGGCAAAGCCTTGCAATTTAGCTTAGCACCAGCCACTAAGGTCTACTTGGCAGAGGGGACAGAGCTGGGACAGGAAGAATGCCAATGTGAAAATTTTGTGCCAGGATTCAAAATTGGAATCTTTGGGCCTCCTGACAGTACCTCTTGACCGTTTTATTGGGCATCAGATATGAAATCTCCAGAGCAGAAACACCAAATATCATTGCATGCTATCTGCTAAACACTTGCCAGAAACTAAGGGAGCAGTCCTCAGTGGATCTACTCAGAAGGAAGCCCCATGTTCAGAGGCAGTCAACCACTGAATCCTAGAGCCAGGAGGCAACATCAGGAGAAGGCCTCAGCCTCTATGCTCTGCTGTTGCCTAACCAGAGTAAGTAGTTGGCCACTGTGTGAGACAGGATGCTGAACTAGATCGACCACCTGTCTGATCCAGCAGGGCTCTTCTTATGTTCTTATGTTATGTGGTGGAGCATACTCCTAGGAAATCACCCTTAGACCACGACTGTGGTGCCATTTCACACGTGCCATCAAATGTTGCAGTGCAGCTTTTCTTTACTCCAGTTAAATATCTTCAGTACCGTTAATCTTCAAACATTGACATCAAATGTAATCACAGAAATCTTGGAGAATACTCAGCATCATTTCCTCCCCCCCCACTTTGGGTAGCACTTTTGATTTCATGTGCCTCCAGTGGCAAAGGAGCACTGTCCCAGCACCACATGAGGCTAAAAGTTCTTTATGGCAAAGAGGGTTTCAGAACAGGGATACAGAGAACAGCCCTTCGTCTGAGTCAAGTCAAATGCTGAGTTACAGGATCGCCAAGCTTCTGGGATGCCAGTTGTGGAGAAGTGGCGCTCAGCGCCAGCCTGCCCCCAAATCTCTCCAGGTTTTAATCATCTGCTGTGAAGAGGACAAAGACCTGGATTTTCAGAATGTGTTTTATAGCTTCTCTAACATGACATTTTTTTAAAAAAGGGGGATGAGCCACATGCAAGAGAAGGGAATGGAAAAGCAAACGGAAAAAGAGAGGAAATATTCCTACAGCGGGTGAAATCACTTTCTCTGCGTCATCATCCGCTTGCTCGGGAATCAGACAATGGTGTCTCCTCCACTGCAGGTAACTTCTGACAACAGGGGATCATTAAGCCTGACATTTAGATACCTCCCTTTGATGCTTAGGCCCGTTGCTTATCCCTCTATCATGCACATCTTTGAAGTTGGGTAGATTGTGGCAAGAGCACAATGGCTCAGCGAGTATCCCTAAAAAGGCTGAATGGATAAGTCACAGAGCCAGAGAGACCAAGAAAGATGGTGACACCAATGGGGAATGCGGCACCTGGCTAGCCATTGTAGCTCCTAAGTGAAGCATAAGGATAAGAAGGGCTCAGGGCTGGAAAGGGGGTGGGTCTCTGTTCCATGGCCCCCTCTGGCAAGGCAGGCAGACTATGTGACATGGTTGTATTGTTCTCAGAGGCTTCAGGATCTCTCTATCCATTCAGACCACTCCTTGATTCCTGCTGCCTAGCCTGGCCATCAATTTGTCCTGATCAGGTTTGACCTTTATCAACAGGCATAATGTAGGATGCGTCTGGGTGGCTCTCCACATGTCTGTGTGTCTCTGTTCTCCAGTTTCTCTCTGGCTTTTAGCCAGCCTGCTTTCCTAACACTGCCAAGGCATCACCCTCTCTTTCTGCGCTAGGGTTACCAAGTACTTACCGCGATTCGGCGGGGGACACATGATCCCCAGCTGGAACATTCCTACCTGTAACGCACCATGCGGTCACCAGGAAGTGATGCTGGGTGATGCTCTGACAATGGGGTGAAAACACGATGGTACCATCGAGTTTCCAGTCCTATTGCCAGAGCATCACCCGGCGTCACTTCCTGGTGACGGCATGGTGCAGCACGTCTGTTGTCCACGCAGGAATGGTCCTGGGAAGAAGTATGTGTCCCCCACCGGATTACGGTAAGTACTTGGTAAGCCTGTTCTGTGTCCTGAGGTCCTCTTCCACTAGGAAGGATTTATTTCTCCAGCATCTTCTGCTACCAGACCCCCCCCCCTCTGACAAACAGGTCCAGGCCGGCTTGTTCTGAAATGGCTGTCAGGGCTGTTTCTAGTTAGGTAGCTTTAGATAAGTTACTCCCTCCCAGATGCTGCAATCAAGAATGGTAGTACCTGCCTACCTTATAGGGTTGGTTGGCTGCCATCGGGGCTGGGGCCAATCATAAAACATTGGCTCCTAGCTGAGCTCCCCCCTGTGTTGGAGGCAGCTGCATCCAAGTGTCTTGCAGGCAGACCCAGAGGTAATGCCAGGAAGGATCTGTGCCACAGATACTCTCAGGAGGGTAATGAGGAGACTGCAGTATCAGCTGGGGACTCCGCAGAGACCTGAAGCCCCTGTTGGCCCCTGACCCTGTAGCTGCCCATGAATCCCCCCTCACCTTCCAGACAGTAAATGTTAGCTGCTGACAAGCAATGATGAAAGGTTCATTCTGATACTTAGGCCCATTCTTATAACATCTAGGCAGTGTGGCAGAAAAGAGGAGGAGGATTGGATTTATACCCCACCCTTCATTACCCCAAGGAGAGTGGCTTACAATCTCCTTTCCCTTCCCCTCCCCGCAACAGACACCCTGTCCGGTAGGTGCGGCTGAGAGAGCTCTTTGGAGAACTGCTCATGAGAGAACAGCTCTGAAAGAACTTGTGACTGACCCAAGGTCATACCAGCAGCTGCAAGTGGAGGCGTGGGGAATCAAACCCAGTTCTCCCACATTAGAGTCTGTGCTCCTAACCACTACACCAAACTGAAGAATATCAAAGGGCTTGGGATGGGCCAGCATCCAGGAATCCAGCCTTCCTCTCTTTGCAGGACCCTTCCTATGTTAGGCATTGGTGAGAGGAGGGGAGCCAATCAGATTACTGATGTTGGTGGGTCAAATCGCAGTCCATAGAAAAGGGACCTCCAAACACTCAAAAAGATAAGCTCCCAGACAAAGAAAATGCCAGGATAAAAACATGTTTCTCCCCCAGAAAACCTACTTACATTGGCCTGGGTGGAGGTCACTAATTAAGCCATACCTTATATATAGTGCAATCCTATGCAGCATTAATTCAGGCTGAATATTTGATTTTAATGGGCTTAGACTAAAGTAACTCTGCATAGGAACGTGATGATCATTACTTTTTGAGGATATTTAATCTGCCTTCTCCTTGGTTTAAAGACTGGTTTTCTTTATTTGGAAGGTGGCCTCATGTGGTCAGATGTAGATTTTCACATGATTTTAAGTGCTTTCAAAAAGAAATGGCTTCACATAGCAACAGGATCTGCTCCCCCTGGAACAGCCAGGGGAGAACAGACCTCCGGGGCAGGAAGTTTTGTGTTCATTTGTTTACTTACTTTGAGAATTGAGACTTGCCGAGCAGGGCTCCGCTGGAGGTCTCCCTCCCTCCCCAGCAGCTAAACACACAGTCTGAAACAATATCCATTTAAATTATACATATAAGCAGCCACTAATCAACAGCAAACCACCGGCAGCAGAGGAAGAGTGATGAGCCTGCCCTGGGTTAAACGAGCGCTGTAGCAAGAGAAGTCCGTTAATTAGTGATATATGGGTATGTGCTGCTGCTGGATTCTGGAGGTGGTGGTGGGGGGGGAGAAAATACAATCCTCCACAACCTAGAAGGAATAAAAAATAGAAAGTCAATAATTGGGAGCTTATTACAGATTTGTTACCTTTATGTGCTCCTGAGGATCGGCGGCAAGACTCACCAAACAAACAAAGGATTTTTATGAGCTTGCTGACTGCTAGGTAAAATATGCAAGAGGGTAAAAGTCACCAAAATTGGGGATCTTTCCGACTAATGAAGGCACATTGCGCTAACACAAGGAGCCTAAGTGTTCCAAAACATGTTTTTATCCTGGCATGTTCATCCGAGCACAGCTCCCCGGCGCTCAGTGACAAACACCACTTTGTTGGTTTAAGAGATATAATGGCAGGTGAGGAAGGGTGGCAGCATCTTTGTGCCAGCTGCTGGACTGAGCCTTTGTTTCCCCTCTGCTTGCAGGTATTTAGCCTGAACATGGCCAGGGGCTCTTCTGGCAGGGGAAAGAGGTGGGGAGCATCCCTTTGCCAGATAAATGGGCACTAGAGGGACTTAGGGAAGACAGTCTCCCTAATTGGCAAATTGGGGATAATAGTACTGACCTACTTCACATGAGAATATTTGTGAAGAGCTTTGCAGCATTGTAGAAATAAATGCTACGGATTGTTAGTACCTTTAGAGAGGAACACAGAGTAGACAAATAAAACGGTACCATGGACAGCGACATTCTGAATCTTTAGGGCTGGCTAGCTAAACTAGCTGAATAGCCCAGCTTAGCTTGAATTTGTCAGAGCTCGGAAGGAAAGGAGGGTCGGCCACGATTAGCACTTGGGTGGAAGATCACCAAAGAAGACAAGGGTTGGAGCACAGAGGAAGGCAATAGCAAACTAGTGCCACTGCTCACCTTTTGCCTGGAACACTACGTGGATGGCGTCACCATGAGTCAGTTTCGACTCAACAGCCCATTCGTCATCATCATGCAAGCAGAGCACAAAATTAGCACCGGGGAAACCCAGATGTCCTGCAGCCAGACTAGAAAGTCTGTCCCATCACATACACACACTTATCTCTTCTCCTGTGAGGTAGCCAACATTTTGTGGGCCCCCAACAAAGAATTTTGTTTTCATGCCCAGAGCCTGGCATTTCCCCACTGCTTATGAAAGTGGATGTGGAGCGGAATGCTTCCACAGATATAAAAAGAATCATTAAAATGTCACTCCTTCTCCATGGTACCATTTTCAGAGAAAGATGGAATATGCATTGATTGTAAAAATATATATCTATGCAGATGTTATTTCCCCCTCGTTGCCACTTTCCTACTCATGGGAAAGGAAGTGTGTGTGTGACTGTGAAGTAGTTGAAGATCTGGCTGTTTGTAATGTCAGGCCAAAACTATATGTCACGGGTACCACTTCCTTGTATTTCTCACCTTCCATGTGTAATTGGAGGGAAAAGGGCATGATACAATGTCAAATTCTCTTTATTATACCTTCAACTGAACTCTTTCAGTAATACAATGCAGCCATTGAAGCAACTTATAATACTGTTGTTGTTGTTGTTAGCCATTCAGTCATGTCCAACTCTTGGTGATTCTATGGGCCAGCTCTCTCCACATTTTCCGATCTTGTACTGTTTCTTTGAGTTGTTCTGTGCTCAGGCTGGTGTTGACTTTTACGGTGGCTAGCCACCGTGTTCTATGACAGCCCAGTTTCCTTTTGCTGCTAACCAATCCAAGCATAATTGGTTTTCCTAGTGAGCACTTCTGCATGACATGGCCGAAATAAGTCAATCACAGTTGTATGATGTCTCGTTTTATGCATTCCAATACTTGTTTGTTTGTCACCTTTGCTGTCCAATACTGTACATGTTTGATTAACAAACTTTCTTCATCTACCAGCATTTTTTTTAAAGCTGCTATTTCAGAACTCTATATATTATCCCCAGGAAGAAAGGGGTCAATGGGATCTGCTACTGAATGGCCTAATTACTTGCACCCCATGAAGTGGAATGCTTGTGTAAACACTCACCTGATGACCCCTCACCAGGTATTTTTTCAGTGACCTGTATTGATCTCACCTGTCCTCTAAGGAAATCAGGGTGGTGCACATAGTACTCCACCAACTCCAGAGCATCCCTGTGAGGTAGGTTAGCCTGAGGAAGAAGCCACTCAGTGGGATTCATAGCTGAGCTGGGATGCGATGCCAAGTCTCCCAGATTCTAGTCCAGTCCTCTAGCCTCTACACCACACTAACATGCAACAGCAAGAAGCACATAAAAATAGTCTTGCAGGCCAGGCTGACCTCTGTCTAAACAGTCTTGAAGAGGAGGCTCTCTGCAGTGCATCTGAAGCATCTGCTCTGCCAGCCTTCCCCTTGGGGCTAGATGCAGTTATGCATAATTGAAGGCCTGTAGCCTTGGATATACAAATGTATCCTTTTTTGCCCTGCCATTCCTCCAAAAGCTCAGGAAGACTTACGGGGTTCTCCCCTGTCTCCCTTTAATCCTCACAACAACCCTGAAAGGTAGGCTAGGCTCAGAGGAGGAGGAGATTGGTTTTATACCCAGCCCTTCACTCGGAGTCTCAGAGTGGCTTACAATCTCCTTTCCCTTCCTCTCCTCACAACAGACACCCTGTGAGGTAGGTGGGGCTGAGAGAGCTCTGAGAGAACTTGTGACTGGCCCAAGGTCATGCCAGCAGCTGCATGTGGAGGAGTGGAGAATCAAACCTGGTTCTCCCCGATTAGAGTCTGTGCTCCTAATTACTACATCAAACTGGTCTCAGGTCACCCAGGGGACTTCCAACTGGCCGTGTGTGTTCCAGATGTGCACTGCAGCTGTGGTATGTGCAACAGGCCCTATGCATTATAGGTTTGCAATAGACAGGTGATGTTAGCAGCGGGCTCATGCATTACAGATGTGCTTTTCATCTGTGATGCTTATAGTAGACCGCCCTGGATTGGCCTCTTCAGCCAACAGAAGAAGCATAACTCAAACTGACCCATGCAAGGGATGCTGCAAAGTATCATCTTATGAAAATGAACATTTGCCATCTGGTTCCTGCTTTACATTTCTGGACGGGTCGTTGCTTTGTGCTTCTGTGGTCTCTTGCATTATTGAGTTACAAGAATGGGAATGTGCAGAAGCAGTAGGGAGAATACAGTAGAGGGGGGCGGGAGAGAGAGAGAAAGAGAGAGAGAGAGAGAGAGAGAGAGAGAGAGAGAGAGAGAGGAGCACATTCCCAGGAAAGTTCAATTGACTTAGTTAGATGAGATTAATTAAAATGGGATTTTTCTTGTGATCCCAACAATCTGCCGCTTGGTTCCTCTTGGTATAACTATTATCCACTTTCCATTCAGTGGAATTATACCCTCTAATGAAATACAGTTTTCTCGCAGGAAACAGGCTCCCGAGGCATGGGGGGGGGGAAACCAGCTCATTTTGTTCTAGCAATCCCATGAAAGATCTCCGCATAAGCATTTTCTCCCTTATGAATTGTGGTCTCCTGCTCTTATTGGAACAAGGTTTCCATCAATATTTGATGCACTGACATTAGCTGTGTCAAAGACCTGAGCTTTGAGAGAATGATTGCGTCTGGGAAGATGCCGTCAGGTGTCCACAGAAAGTCACTATCTTAAAAGCCTGGGGGTGTCATAATGGGGAGCCCTCCATTCTGGTTCCTGCTGTAGGCATTTAAAACATTTTTAAGCTCCCTTTCCACCCAGTCTAAGGTCTCCAAGGTGGGAAGCAACACAAACCTTTAAAAAGTTTAAACATACACACTCACACATTCATACCGTAATATATAACAATTAAAACAAAATACATAGACACATGAACGAGGAGGGCCAATGAGAATAACTGGGGCAATGCCAGATGGAGGGAGACAAATAGAAGGAGACAGACAAATCTCCCTGGGGAGAGGAATTTATAGTTCGGGTGCCATGACCTAGAAGGCTCTTTCACAAGTTGCCAGCCATCTAGCATCAGATGGGAGGGGCATCCAAACGAGAGCCTCCGAACACATCCATGTTAGTAGAATAGGTTCATATGGATCCTTAAGACACACTGACTCCAAGGTTTATAGGGAAGGAGCACTGGGAGCCAGAGTAAGTGGAACAAGACTGGAGCGGTACAGTCCCTGTGACCCACTGCAGCCAGCATTCTAGGCCCAGCATTCTGCACCAATTGTAGCTTCCAGACCACTCTCCTTCAGGGTAAGCTGGGACTGAGTCCAATCAGACCCCTGGAATGGCTTAGCCCCAGCAGGGTTCTGGGCAAGCAGAAGCTCACATCCAGCAAGCAGTCAATAAAACCACAGGCACGAGCAAAAGACCAAGGGCTGCAAAACAGGGGATGCAAAGCCAGGTCCTCTCACATCAGTTGCTAGAACTGAGCAGTGGTGTCAGTGGCAATACTTATATAACCCCTGTGCAGTTCTGATTGGCTCCCTTAAGTCTACTTGCCTCCACTGAGCTGGCCCAGACTGATGTTCCCAGAGTGGCCACTAGTGTAATGTTGCTGCAGCTCAGTTTTGCTTTTGACTGGGGTGGCGCTGCAATTAAGGTGCTCGGCCCTGCTTTCCCCAGTCTTGGGTTCAAGCCCCCGGTGCTTTACACCAACAGGTGAAAATATATATTAGGATGGTAAAAGAGAGCCAGTTTGGTGTAGTGGTTAAGTTTGCGGACTTCAAGCATTGTTGAAATAAATAGGATTGGCAGAAGAAGGTACTTTACATCCAAATGCACTAGCAGCTCAGCCTCTGCACATATTGAGAGTGCATGCTGCTCTCAATAATCCTGATAAATGTAGTCACCGTGTTGTCTAAACATAGGCAAAGTGCATAAATACTATGTGTCTTGGGATATGTGAAAGTGGTAGCCTTTGGAATGCTCTCCCCCTCCATGTTGCAAGCTGGACAGTTTGATGTAGTGGTTAAGTGTGCTTCTTCTTCTTCTTCTTCTTCTTCTTCTTCTTCTTCTTCTTCTTCTTCTTCTTCTTCTTCTTCAACCCATTAATATGAGAAAACCTCTTTGGCTATTCAGGCTGTTTTTTGCCTCCAACAAAGGCAGGCCAACAAATTCAAGTCATTTATCAAGACTTTCTGAGGTTCAGCTTGGAAGAGATGGACTCAGAAGTTGAGCCTGTCTGGTGTCAAGGCAGGAAGATTAACAAATGGAATATTATTCTTTATAGAAAAATATTTTTAGATAATGGTGTGACTTGAAGCATTCGGTGGGTTGGGCAGTTGGCAGCTTAGCTCTGGAAACAGCAAGTGGGAGCTTGCTGTGTACCCACCATCTGCTTTCCTCTTTTTATGAATAATGATATTGGTCCATGCCCAGTAAATCTGGGGTCTAGTTCGTGAGCATTCCACAACACCGAATTATTATTCAGCCTGGGAATACGGGTGTTGTGCTGTGAGGATTCACTGCACTCCATTGGTAGAACACATGCTTTGTATGCAGAAGTTCTGTACCTGGCATCTTCAGTTAAAGGATTTTAGGTAGCCATGGCTGGGAAAAGACAGTACTCCTTGGCTGGAGCCCTAGAGAATTCCTCCCAGTCAGAGTAGACAAGGAGATGACCATTTGGGGTAGAACTGTGACACAGGGGAAGAGCATCTCATATATGTAGTCTGGCACTGTTGCCCCTACAACACACTGGTGCATACATTCCCCCTTCAGTATTGTACAGTGCATCCTTCTGTCACCTAGTGAAGGGCTGGCCAAGGACTTCCCTGGAAGCTACCTTGCTCAGTGACTCCAGATGGTTGACGGTGATGCAATCCAGCAGGAACCAGGAAGTGACCTTGGAGATGCACCTGTCACACGGGGACGGAAGCGCAGAGATTCTGCAGGCTTCTTGCAGCATCACTAAAGACAGCAGCAATGCCAACCTCAGCCACCTTTGGGGCCTCTACGAGAAAGTAAGCTACTTTCCCCTCCATTGAGAAGATTTCCACAGCACAATTCCCACCAACACCCCATTAGCAGCCAGGCTGAACTGTTGCAATGTGATTTTTACCTTGCTCACCCTTCACATTTTATTGCATTTATTCCTGTCAGGACATGATGAGTGAGCAGAGGTGTGGAAGTAATAATATAGAGGTGTAAGAGAGCAAGGGGGGGGGAAGATGTTCTCCCCTTCAGACAGTCCTTTTGTAACCTGAATGTTCCTAGGCTAGAGAGTGGTTGAAGTGGAATTTTTGAATACCAGACAGTAAGCATAGAGGTGTAAGAGAGCAAGGGGGGGGGGGAAGATGTTCTCCCCTTCAGATAGTCCTTTTGTAACCTGAATGTTCGTAGGCTAGAGAGTGGTTAAAGTGGAATTTTTGAATACCAGACAGTAATCTATTTATAAAAGCCGATGGCTTTCATGTGCTACAAGTAGATCCTGAGCATGGATTGCCATGGGATGTAGGTGGCTGTCTAGGAGTAAGCTTGGAGGAGGATATTGGCTGCAGTTGCAAGCGTGGAAGAGAATGCTTTCTGCATCTCCACCTTCTTGGATGCCCTTTTGCTGTTCAAGAATCATAAAGAAAGAAGAATGCCCAAAGAAACATCAAGGCATAGCAACAGCACTGCTGGATCAGTCCAAAGACCCTCTCTCTACAGATGACATTATGTGTGTTGAGCTGGCACAAATACACTTGCCTTTCCCCGACTTTGCACAATCACTGTCTTGTGAGTGTGGAACCCCTGGTCAGTTGTTATGATTTTGGCGATCCAACCATGCATAAGGGGAATGTGAGTTCTTCTTAATAGGCACACCCACCATTTTGTGTAAACAGGCCAACAAGGGTTGCCAGGTGGTAAGTGGCAGGAGCATTGGGGAGCAGAAACTGACAAAAATGGTGCCATTTAGAATCATAGAGATGGAAGGGACCTCCAGGGTCACAACACAGGAAATTCACAAATACCTCCCCCCCACACACCCCTAGTGACCCTTGCTCCAGGCCCAGAAGATGGGGGGGGGAACCCTCCAGGATCACTGGCCAAACTTGCCTGGAGAAAAATTGCTTCCTGACCCCAAAGTGGTGATCAGCATTTCCCTGGCCATGTAAGAAAGGGCCACAAGATCTAAGCACTGATGCGACCCTTCCTGCCCTCCCTCTCATGAACTGCCTAAGTTCACAGAATCAGCATTGCTGTCAGATGGCCAACTAGCCTCTGCTTAAAAACCTCCAAAGAAGGAGAGCCCACCACCTCCCGAGGAAGCCTGTTCCACTGAGGAACCACTCTAATTGTAAGGAAGTTCTTCCTAATCTTTAGCTGAAAACTCTTCTGATTTAATTTCAACCCATTGATTCTGGTCTGACCTTCTGGGACAACAGAAAACAACACCCACCCTCCTCTTATATGACAACCCTTCAAGTAGTTGTAGACAGCTATCATATCACCTCTCAGTTGTCTCCTTTCCAGGCAAAACATACCCAGCTCCTTCACCTTTCCTCATAGGATTTGGTTTCCAGACCCCTCGCCATCTTCATTGCCCTCCTCTGGACATGTTCCAGATTGTCTATATCCTTCTTAAATTGTGGTATCCAAAATGGAACACAATACTCTAGATGAGGTCTAACCAGAGCAGAGTAAAGCGATACCATCACTTCATGTGATCTGGGCGCTATACTTCTGTTGATACAGCCCAAAATTGCATTTGCCTTTTTAGCTAATGCATCACACCGCTGACTCATGTCCAGTGTATGGTCTACTAAGACCTCTAGGTCCTTTTTGCACATACTACTGCCAAGACAAGTCTCCCCCATCCTATAATTATGTGTTTCATTTTTTCTACCTAAATGCAGAACTTTACATTTATCCCTGTTGAAATTCATTTTATTTGTTTTAGCCTAGTTTTCCAACCTGTCAAGATCTTCCTGTATCATGACTCTGTCTTCTACTGTATTTGCTACCCCTCCCAATTTAGTATCATCTGCAAATTTAATAAGCATTCCCTCTATTCCTTCAACCCGCTAGGGTGTACAATCTATATGTCTTCCTTCCAACCTATATGTCTGACTATGTATAGCTTTTCCCTTTCCCAAGACATATTTCCAAAATTACACAGTTACTACTCCCCAGGGTGCCCACTACGTTCACCTCATCAACCAGTTCTTCCCTGTTGGTGAGAATTAGATGCCATGATGTCTGGCCTGGGGCAAGCACATGGAAGAGATGTCATTGCATCTTATGATACTCTAGGAATTTTATGATGCTCTAGGAATTTCCCTGATCTCTGCCATAAAAACAATAGAGATAAGGGAGATTCCTAGAGCGTCACACAAGGTGGTTACACCCCTTCCGGGTAATCACCTGGAAGTGGTGTTTTTTGCTCCTGCTGCTTTTCAAGCAGGAGGTTGCCCACCAGAGCAGAAAGCCTGGCAACCCTCAGGGCAACCCATACGTTTTCCACTCCACTCAGCCAGGTTTTCAGTCTTCCTCCAGTCTAGGAAAACTTCTTCCAATCAAAGAGGCTCCTTAGGGGAGAGGAAGGCTGTTTGAAACCTCTTCTAGCAGAGGAAGCCTCCTTTGGCTGGAGGAAGGGTCTTTTTTGGCTGGAGGAAGGCTGATCTGAGCCTCTTCCATTGGAGGAAAACTCCTTCAGGTAGAAGAAGGCTTTTTTGGGCTGCCTGAAGTCACAGGAGGATACAAGATGTTACATTTGGATAACACCATAAATAGACCAAACGGTAGCATTGTACACCCTAGCTGCTAACATTCTATGCAGATTCTCTCGGGAGTAAGCACTAATGGAAGTCGTGTGATTACCTTTTTTGTTGTCATAAATATATGTAATATTAACAGGTCATTCACAAAAGCTGCAATTGTACAATCAGAGAAAAATATCTGTTTTGACAAGTACTGATTAGTCACCCTCATTCCTCCCTCCGAATCTCCCTACCTAATCAGCCACTGAATTACAATCAGTTTTGGAGGGGAATAAAAGATAGAGTTTAAACACAATGAGGAAATATTAGAGAGAAAAAGGAAAAGGGGAAAAGGCGGGGGGGGGATCAGAGCATTTAAGAAGAAGGGGCAAAGGGGGCGCTTTTTTGTCCGTGGATGAGATCCCCATAAAACATTTTACATTCAGTTAGGGAACCCTTCTAGAAAATGGCATGGGATTTATCCCTCCTGTAAGACATGATTCATTCTTTAATGGACAAGCCTAAAAGGTCTTAAAATCACTTTTCAGTTATAGGCGCTGAACGTGATTTCTAGAACTGCAAAATGATATACTCCGCTACCAGCGATGCTCTCGCAAGTGCAAGTCTGTCAGGTTGGGGATTTTCCCAAAATTGCACGGATGTATTTCAGCACAAGGCAACAAAAACAGAACACTACCAAGCAGAGGAAATGGCGAAAGAGCCACAGGCATGGTATTTTTATATCCTGTGCCCCAGAGCTGTCTGTGAACTAGCAGGATGTAGTGATTAGAGTGTCAGAAGACTAGGACCTGGGTGACTCAGGTTCGAATCCCCATTCTGCCATGGAAGCTTGCTGAGTGATCCTAGACCATTCACACACCCTGAGACTAGCCTTCCTCACAGGGTTGTTGTGAGGATAAAATGGAGGAGGGGGATGTTTTAAGCCACTGTGAGCCCCCACTGAGTAGAAAGTGTGGGGGTATTTTGTTGTTGTTCCGTCACACAGTCGAGTCCGACTCTTCGCGACCCCATGGACCAGATCACGCCAGGCCTTCCTGTCTTCCACCGTCCTCTGAAGTTGGCTCAATTTCATGTTCGTTGCATCTTTGACACTGTCTAACCATCTCATCCTTTGCCGTCCCCGTCTTCTTTGACCTTCAGTCTTTCCCAGCATCAGGGTCTTCACCAGTGAGTGCTTCCTTCTCATTTGGTGGCCAAAGTATTTAAGCTTCAGTTTCATTATCTGGCCTTCCAGGGAACAGTCAGGGTTGATTTCTTTTAGGACTGACTGATTTGATCTTCTTGCAGTCCAAGGGACTCTCAAGAGTCTTCTCCAGCACCATAGTTCAAAAGAATCTATTCTTCGGCGCTCGGCCTTCCTTATAGTCCAACTCTCGCAGCCATACATGACTACTGAAAGACTATTGAAAGAGGTAGTCAATCTTTAAAGGTACAATTGTGGTCTTAGGGTACTGTCTCAGTGATGATCTGGTTCTTATAGATCCACATGGGTCAATGCAGGGGTAATTCATGAGGACAACCAGATGGATTTCACCTAGAGAACTGGTGTTGAGTAGTGATGGGCATGAACTGGGAAAATGTGGTATGGTTCATGGTATGCCAGCTTCATGAACCATGAAACATCACAAATAAACCAGTTTCATTTGTGAGGTTTGTGACATGGTAGAACACCCCTCAGCATGATAGAGACACCAAACTCACAAGGGATATCCGGCTAACCCTCCTCTACCTACATGCCAAGGTTGGTGAGGATTGAATTTATGGGGTTCGAGTTATGGCTCCCCCAAAGAAGGTGTCCCCAGGAAAGCATTTTCTGGGGAAATGACAAGCACAGGTTCATGAGGGTCAGGATTGTATAGAATGGATCCTGTGCAAATTAAAGATGCCAAACATGCAAGAGATCTCCAGATGACTCTCCTCTACTTGCCCTCCAAGTTTGATGAGGATTGGATTTATGGGGTCCAAGTTACAGCCCCCCAAAGAAGGTGCTCCTATGGAGGGAAAAACAGCAAAAAAGCAAGGACAACAGAAGCCATGCAGAACAGAATCGAAGTCCCAGAGAATCTCTGCAGTAGAAACTGAAGGTTGGAGGCATTTTTGCAAGCCCAGCAGAACCAGTGCAATGTGCCCAGCAGAACTAGTGCCACTGTGGCACTGTGAACCCAACAGGACTAAGGTCAAGTCAGGGAAGTGTTTTTTGGGGGGACATGTCAGACACAGGTTCAAAAGTATATAGAATGGACCCCCTGCAAGTTACACACACCAAATGCACAGGGAACCTCACCCTGCCACCTGCTCTTTTACAATCTCTTCAAGTTGGGGGTGGATTACATTTCTGGCGTCCCAGTTACAGACTCCCCCAAAAAGTCTCTCCAATGCTCTTTCCAGAAAAGACAGCTGCAGTTACAGGAGTCTATGGAACAGCTCAGAAATAAGACAGCAAACTCACAGGGAAAGTTCACCTGGGCAGACCCCCCCATCAGACAGTGGAACCAAGGCAAGCATCCCCCCTATGCTTGCAACCCCC
>NW_015174280.1:986876-992050 GCF_001447785.1 Gekko japonicus | reverse complement strand
TGATCTAGGTCAAACCTGAATGGCCTAGTGGTTTTCCCAATTTTCTTCAGTTTAAGTCTGAATTTTGCAATGAGTAGCTCATGATCTGAGCCACAGTCAGCTCCAGGTCGTGGTTTTACTGACTGGATAGAGTTTCTCCATCGTTGACTGCAAATCGTAATGTGCGGTCAACGATGGAGAAGCTCTATCCAGTCAGTAAAACCACGACCTGGAGCTGACTGTGGCTCAGATCATGAGCTACTCATTGCAAAATTCAAACTTAAACTGAAGAAAATTGGGAAAACCAATTTATATATTGTGGGGGTATAAATGTAGTTAAATAAATCAAGTAAACCTTCACGCCTTCTAGCAACTCAAATAATTTTGCCATGTATCTCACAGCTTAAACTGAAGAAAATTGGGAAAACCAATTTATATATTGTGGGGGTATAAATGTAGTTAAATAAATCAAGTAAACCTTCACGCCTTCTAGCAACTCAAATAATTTTGCCATGTATCTCACAGGTACCTTTGGCCAATTATGTTATTTCAGCCTGAGACTACCTCAGGATGTTGTGAGGATAAAATGGAGGACAGGAGAATTCCCCACTCTGCCATGAAGCTCACAGATGGACTAGTCATGGTCTTTCTCAGCCTAGCCTACCACACAGGGTTGCTACGAGGATAAAATCGGGGGGCTGGGACCACATGTTTTTAAACCTCCTCTAGCCCATTCCAAGCAGGATAAAATCACACACATGCGCGCTTGTGCCCCCCCCCCAATGAAAAAGGTTCTGAGGCGAGCAATAAGTACAAAACCCACTTCTTGTTGAATGAGCTTGTGTGAATGTCATTGTACAGCAAGGTCAACAATTCCATGGTGAATGTTTTATCTTGAATCTCAAAGCCAATGAACTTTTAAATAGACCGTCAAGTTCAAGGCCATCCAAACTGACCTTATAGAAAGCTGTACGAGAAAGGGAAAACCCCTTAAAGTACTTCTGCAGGTTCAGGGGCTGTGAACATGTCAGGGCTGAATTTTTAACATTTGCCATCTTGGGTCAGATTATACTGTGAATCTGCTGAATAACCAGACAGGGCAGAGATCCAGTGCATAGCTAGCATTCATCCTCACAGGTAGGCAGCGAGGGAAAGTAATTTTAAAACCCACCCTCAGCTCGCTTTTCCCACCAGATTTGCATCAAGTGATACAGAAATCTGGACACCCCCGCCCAGTAAAGTACATAAACCTGGATCAAAATGGAGCCTAGATGCAAGGGTTCAAAGGTCATTCCAGTTCTTCTAATGGGGAGGGGGGTTATGTATAATTGAAATAACACACACCTAAGAATGCTGCATTGCTATGCAGAGTGAGTAAGAATGCTGAGGGGCCTACTTTTGAGTATTCTTGGGCTGTACGGCTGAGAACTAAATCAGTACAGCATATATTTCAATTTCCGTCACTTTCCATTTTCCTCCTGAACTCTGATTAAATTAACAGAGTTTTTTTCCCCCTCCTGCAAAATGCAAACATTTTGAGAAACTTTGTACCTCTGGCTATGCCTTACTCAATTATTTATCTCAGGCACAAAATAAAGTCTTAAGTGGATTGTGTGTCTATGTGTGTGAGAGAGGAACAGAGCGAATGAGTGAATGAATGAATATTAGTGAAAGCATGAAGTCCAGTGTTTCAACGCTAGGAACTGGGAAATGGCTGTATTGCTGAACCCTGGGGAGAGGGGATGGATCAGTGATAGAGCATCTGCTTGGCATGCAGAAGGTCCCAGGTTCAAATCCTAACATCTCCAGTTAAAAAGAGGAGGTAGTAGGTGATGTGTAAGACCTCGAACGGAGACCCTGCAAAGCCACTGCCAGTCTGAGTAAACAATACAATGGGAGGACAGGGATAACTCTCCCTGTGCCAGTTTCCCAGTCAAAACTACCTCCCCTAGGTAGCTTTTAGCCTTTAGAGCCAGTTTGGTGTAGTTAGGGTTAGGGCGCGGACTCTAATCTGGGAGAACCGGGTTTGATTCCCCACTCCTCCACTTGCACCTGGCTGGATGACCTTGGGCAAGCCATAGTTCTGGCACAGCTGTCCTTGAAAAAGGGCAGTTTCTGTCAGAGCTCTCTCAGCCCCACCTACCTCACAGGGTGTCTGTTGTGGGGAGGGGGAGGGAAAGGAGGTTGTAAGCCGCTCTGAGACTCCTCTGGGTAGTGAAGGTTGAGGTATAAATCCTGTCTCTTCTCTCCTCTCTCTCTTCTTTGTATGGAAAGAAGACAGGCCAAGAGGAGGGCGTATGCCTTCCCCTCTTCACTATCACCCGAGGCCTGGGATGGGTTCTCAGTTGGTGCAATAGCATCTTCAGCCACAATCTGCATCACTCTCTCCCTCCTGGCAACCCCTTTCAATGGCTCCACATTTTCAGATCCAATCACAGCTCAGCAGACTGGTCACACACTCCCCCCCACACACTCCCTGCTCTGCTTATACACATGCCCCCCTTTGCTTGGTTTTCCCTTTGTCAGCCAACAATGATTCTGAATGAGGTTACATTCCAAATGGCCTTTTATAAATGCATGACATGAATGAATGCAACATTTCAATAAGCGGTGGGGTTTCTGTAACGCTCTTTCCCAAGAAAAAACATATACACGTCGACGGCAGATACAGCCGAATCAGGAATGACGATCCATAACAGAGTGTTTGGTTCTACGCCAGTCTCAAGAGCCCCTACAAATTGTGGATATCAGTTCCCGCAGCCCCAAGCCATGGCAAGACCATCAGCTCTTCCAGGGGCCGACTGGCCCTTTAGAACATTGGGAATGTTCCTGATGAGACATTGCCTTGGCAGGTCACTGGAAGCCAGGAATAAGCTGAGCCCAGGGGCCATGATGGGGCTAGCGGTGCCCCCAAGGCCACTCAGCTCACAAAATGGGCGAACCTATGCCTATTATCCTTATTGCCATAGTTCAGTTGGCCTCTCATTTACCCACCTGCTGCAGGGAATTACCAGCCCCCAGCCCCAATTTCCTGCCTCTGAGGAAATGAGGAGCAGGAGAGAAAATGACCTCCATGTAGTGGTGCTCTAGGAATTTCATCTATCCTTTATGGCAAAGACCACAGAGATGAGGAAAGACAGCCTACAGCATCACCTGGAAGAGATATCACTTCCTCCCTTAAATCTCCCAACATTGCCTAGCAGTGCTGGAAACCCTATAGTCCAGGCCCTGGCTTAGAGGCCCCTGTGATGCTACCAGCACTGCGAGGGGGAGCCACTGGGTCTGGCTTGCTCCAGGGCTGTTTAAACATCCTAGGCTATCCCTGAGCACCTCCAGTTTTGAAATATCCTTTCCAGAGCCAGGATAGATGTTCTTAAGTGTCAGGCTTTATTAAGTTCCGATACCAGCTATTTCCAAGGCTGCTCCCTCCTATATTTCTTTGTGGGAGAGCCACAGAGGGGCTCAGTGGACAAGGTTGTGAATTGCTGCTTTCACGCTACCAGGGTAATAAGAGCGGGAGGGAATTAAATGAAATTCTACTTTTCCTCCCCTCCATGCCTGCTTAAAAGGAAATTCAGGATTTCAGAGATGCCCCTGAGACAAACGATTACATTCAACGCCGGGGTTTCTGTTCGAGCATTTTCTGTCTGAGTGCCTTAAATAGCGGGGAACGGCTCCTAAGGAGTGGGCAGGAGCTGGTGTCCCATCAATATTTCAGGCTTATCAAATTCAGAGGAATCCCCAACTTTCTGTCCCAGCTTTCTGTTCTCCGGTTTCAGGTTCCGTTTTGACATTTTAGCCTCTTTCTGTGCCTTTCTGAGCGGCTGATGTTTTATTAAGGGTTCCATCAGACGGGCGGGTGTTTGAATATTTATTAATTTTATGAGGAACTAACTAGTTTTCTGCTTGCCTCTCCCTTAGAACAAAGATTCACACTTCTCGGCTATTTCAGGCTTGCCGACATGATGCGCTATGGATGATGGAAAGGAGCCATATGTTCCGCTCCTTCCTTTCGCCTCTGTTTTCTAGGGGTGAATGGAGACACCAGGGAAGACAAGCCTCTCGGTTATTCATAAAAAAAAGAAGTCATGCTTTGATTTACCCAAATCATGCAGGAAGAGGAAAATCTCCCGAGTGCTTATGGTACCACTAGAGGTGATGTTCTTAGCCATTATGGGGGTATAGGGTTTTAGGTTTTGGACGCTTGTGCAAGAAATCACTGGGCTTGTTTAATTTATTTCTATTTGTTTTCATGATTTAGAGCCTGCCTTTCTCCTTGAGACTCAAGGTGGATTCCTCAGTGCAAGTCGATACTTTCAACAGGCCGGGGCATCCAATAAACAGTGCAATAGGGTTTGGACTGCAGAAGTCTGAAAGTGAGCAGAGAGCTGATACAGAACTAAAGAATGTGAAAACAAAGTATAAGCACTGAAACATGACACATGAAACCATGCAGGAATGACCTAGTAAGGAGCATCCTTGCAGCAACAAACAGTGCAGGGTAGTATACTCTACCAATCCTTTTACCGAAGCATCTTTCTGTACCATTTCCTTACAATGTACTACTACTGCTGCTGCTGCTACTGTTGTTACTGTTGTTGTAATTATTATTGTTGTTATGATTTGTTGCAGTCAGATATTTGACTGGTAAAGGATGTTTTGCAGTCCGAGATCTAGTCAAGTTCTTGGGAATTGCAGATGTGTCTTCACAGGATTCTTGCTGTTAAAAGCAACACTGTCTTCTGGAGCTGAGCTGATGTTATTTGCACAATGCCCAGAAAGTCAGGGTGCTAATGGAGGAGCTTTCCTGGCAACCCAGTAGGGTTTCAAGGCAGGAGACATTCACAGCTGGTTTGCCATTGCCTGCCTCTGCATCATGATCCTGGTATTCCTTGGAGGTCTCCCATCCAAATACCAGCCAGGGCCGACCCTACTTAACTTCCCACATCTGACACAATCAGGAAATAAAGTAGTGAAATTCAGGTTACTTGGTGATTCGGCTCCCCACCTTTACCTACCTGCTTGTATACAGGTTGAGAAGGCCCTCCTGTTCACAAGGGCCATTGCATTTCTGGAGTGTTAGTGGGGGAGAGAACATTTTTGTACCATGTACTTTTTTAAAAAGTAGCCACAAACTGGATTGGGGCCCTGGAACCAAAAAAGGGAAGCTCTCACTTTCCCCCAGGACGTTTCCC
>NW_015174280.1:975970-986822 GCF_001447785.1 Gekko japonicus | reverse complement strand
GTGAAGTATTTTTATCCTCCACAATGACCCTATGAAGCACAGGAGAGCAAAACTGGCCCAAGCCCACCCAGCCAACTTTCATGTCAGAGTCGGGATCTGAACTCTGGTCTCCCAGATCGGATCCAGCCCAACATTTCTAACCAGCGTACCACACAGTATCCCCGCCCCTCCCCCAACCCTGTGATAGCGTAACTTCATTCTCTTATTTTATTCTTTTTAAAAATCACTTGAAGAGTCAGTGCAGTATAATAGGCCAGATGAAGAAGAAGAAAAGGAGGAAGAGGAGGAGGAGATTGGATTTATACCCTGCCCTTCGCTACCAGAAGGAGTCTCAGAGTAGTTTACAAGCTCCTTTCCCTTCCCCTCCCCACAACAGACACCCTGTGAGGTAGGTGGGGGCTGAGAGAGCTCTGACAGAAACTGCTCTTTTTCAAGAACAGCTCTGAAAGAACTTGTGACTGACCCGAGGTCACACCAGTAGCTGCATGTAGAGGACTGGGGAATCAAACCCGGTTCTCCCAGATTAGAGTCTGCACTCCTAACCATTACACCAAACCAGATGAGACCCAGGTTCAAATCCCTACTCTGTCATGGGTGATGTTGGGCTCATCATACTCCCTTAGCCTAATCTATATTATAGGGTTGTTGTGATAACAAAATGGCCGGGGGGGAGGGACGACGACCCTGTATGCTGCCTTTAGTGCCAATTAGAAGCAGGGCAGGATAGAACTGTAATGCATCAGTATTTGTTGGGAGCCCTTTTTCTAAGCCCTCTCTTAAACTGATTGCAATTTATGATTTGTATGTCTGGGCATATTTAATGGCTGTTCAATATTTGATGCTTTACCATTCTGAATGGTTTGACTTGTTTGTTACTGCTAATTGTAAGTGATTGCTAATCGCCAGAAGCCCCTTTGAAGAGGATTGTATGAGTCCCTCCCCCGTCTGTCTGCCACTTCAGAAAGGAAACTCAGGATGGAGGAATAGGGCTATGAAGTAAGGCTGCCAACAGCCTGGGGGGGGGATCTTTTGTCTCTTTAAGAGAAACCTACTGGGATGGTATTTATCAGGAGGAGGAGGAGGAGGAGGAGACAAAGACGAAGACGAAGAGTTGAATTTATACCCCGCCCTTCACTCAGAGTCTCAAAGGGGCTTACAGTCGCCTTCCCTTCCTTTCCCCACAACAGACACCCTGTGAGGTAGGTGGGGCTGAGAGAGCTCTTTCAAGAACTGTCTTTGAGAGAACAGCTCTGGGAAAACTGTAACTGGCCCAAGGTCCTACCAGCAGCTGCATGTGGAGAAGTGGGGAATCAAACCCGGTTTTCCCAGATTAGAGTCTGCGTTCCTAACCACTACATCAAACTGGCGATGAAAAGCTTCAGCTACCCGTTTATAAACATGAAGCCTCTATTTTAGGAACAGGACATTTTCCTTCAGGACTGCTGCCAGTGCCAACTCTAAAATGGAGGCAGGAACAGACTGGATTCTCAGTGGCCGAGGCGACCAGGGCAAGGGGGTCGACTGAGTCCAAACCCCAGTGGTGTTACGATCTCCTCCCATAGAAGTGAATCGGTGCTATTCATTTTTATGGGGCAAAAGTAAACAAGCCAGTGGGGATAATGCCACAACCAGGACAAAATAGGTGTTCGAACCTTGACCGTGGGTGACTTAGGCCTCACAGCTCAGGTTTGTGCAGGGTGGTACAATGTGCAGAAGGGCGATGAGTAACTGAGCATCTGCTTTGCATGCGGAAGGCCCTGGGTTCAGGTCCTGCAGTTTCCAGGTTAAAAGGATCACAACACATTTGTTTTGTTTCCTTTATAGCCTGCCTTCCAAGACTCAAGGTAGGTGATGTGAAAGACCACAACCTGAGACCCTGAACAGCTGCTGCCAGTCAGAGCCGATGAGACTAAACTTGATAGGCTTAGAGTCTGACCCAGTTTAATGCACCTTCTTCTTTAAAGGGCTGTGGCTCAGGGTTAGTCTAGAGCACCTGCTCTGCATACACAGCTTCACTGGCATCTCCAATTAAAAGGATCTGGTAGGAGGCGATATGAAAGATCCCTGAGATCCTGCAGAGCTGCTACCAGTCAGAGCAGGCAAGACATCCCTGGGAGAACAAGGCAGCTTTTGGTGTCCCTCTGTCTGTGCCCAGTGCAAACCTTCCCTTCACAGACACACACACAGAGATACAAACCCCCCCTTCCTGGGCATAATGGCAGACATTTCGCAATTCTCAGATTGCCTCGACAAAGCTTTGTATAGGCCCTGTTCTTTAGGACCCCTGCAAAGCTGCCTGAATCCACACATTGATTTTTGCAGGGCCTCTTCTAGACTAAAAGGAGTGTGGACGGCAGCCCGTCTAAACAATTCAGATAAGAAATCTGTTCTGTTTGGATTGTGCGTGTGTGTGTGTTTTTAACCTCTCTTGATTTTTTCCAAAGGAGACTCCATTCTGCATCCCTTATGGAAGGAAATGCAAACACAGCAGTGGCCAAATGATGGGGGAAGTCAACAGGAAGCGAGCTATTGATCCATCTTCAATTAAGGCTGGGTCCAGTAACAGTGGAAGCAGGTCTAAAAATGGCAAGAAGGAGGGGCTGGGGAGGGCAGAAAGTCTGTCCTGTGGGGGAGGATCAATCAGGAAAATGCAAGCGCCATGGGGGATTTGGGGAAGGGGAGCATGTGTTTGGGAAGGAGCAAATGGGCTGAGCTTTAAGTGGGAAAGGAACACTGACCTGCCCCCAAAGTCATCTAGTCTGAATTGCTTTTTCAAGACAGAAAATATCGACCAGTTATAAGTGGCCAGTGCAGATCCCAAAAGGTACAGAGCTTTAAGGAAGATGTCATTTTAATATATAAAATATATAATTTGGTATTAGATGTAATACTTAAAAAGCCAGTATGGTATAGTGGCTAGAATGTTGAACTAGGATCTTGGAGAAAATCTCATTTCTGTCATAGAAGCTCATGGGGTCACTTTGGGCCACTTGTTCCATCTCAGCTGAACTTACCCCGCAGAATGGTTGCTGTGAGGATAAAATGCAGAATGGTATTGTAAGCCACTTTGGGTCCTCCTGGGAAGCAAACTGGGGTAAAAATATCTTTAAAAAAATGTTTGCCAGTGACTCTCAGATGTAATAGCTAAAAATGAAATTTGCATGTCCAAAAGTAGTATGCGTCTGTCTTCCAAATGCTCCAGGAGGGGGAAGAACAAGGAACCTGTCCATCACAACTTGCTTGTTTTTTTCCTGCTTAGACAGATTGAGGTCTGATCTGGTAAGATGGCTTTTTTTGTGGACTGCTCTCTTGTATTCTGAGCTGAGAAGTGCACTGCCCCTGAACATGGAAGTTCCATTTAGCTATCATGGCTAACCACCTCAACAGAGCTGTAAGCAGAGACCACCCAGCTCATGAGAACTGGATGTCCTTGAACCACTCTCCTTTGGGCTGTCCTCTATCAAAAGGCTGTGATGAGCCTAAAATGCTTCTCTTGGTTCCTTGGCAGCAATAGCAGAAGAAGAGGAGGAGGAGGAGATTGGATTTATACCCCACCCTTCAGTACCCAAAGGAGTCTCAGAACAGCTTACCATCTCCTTCCTCTCCTCACAATAGACGCCCTGTGAGGTAGGTGGGGCTGAGAGAGATCTTTCAAGAACTGCTTTTGAGGGAACAGCTCTGAGAGAACTTGTGACTGACCCAAGGTCACACCAGCAGCTGCATGTGAAGGAGTGGGGAATCAAACCCGGTTCTCCCAGATTAGAGTCTACGCTCCTAACCACTACACCAAACTGGCTCACTGAACTGAACTCCACCTCAAATGTAGATACAGAAATAAAAAACAACAAATCAAAGAGTGTCTGTCATGTTTCTTTTTCAAAAAATAGTTTTAAAATGGTATATTTTTTAAAACACCATATTGTCACCTTAAGTGTCTTAGGCTACAGCAGGGGTGGCCAAACTTGTTTAACGTAACAGCCACACAGAAGAAACGTCCAATGTTTAAGAGCCACAAGACATGAACGAATATTACACACATGTTTTTATTGGAAAATATGCAAATTTGCTTTTTATTAACGCCAAATTAGACTTTGTGGAAGAGCCACAGGCGGCTCCTGAGCTGCAGTTTGGCCACCCCTGTGCTAGAGAATGGGATGTTCGCTACCACAGGGGATGTTATTTGCCTTCTTCCACGAAAAGCTTCTTTTGCCCATTTCCGCACAGTAAACATCTCTTAAAGGGACAGGACATTTTTCTCCAGGCTGTTGAAAGCCCTAGTAACTCAGCAGAAATTATTACCCAACGTGAATTGGGGATATATTTGGGGAAGAATTCATCGTAGCTGTAACCTAGAGAGTATCATTGGTTTAGCTCTCTTTTGGGGACAGTTCTGTGCGACAGCAAGGGGAGGGTGTTGCAGGAAGCTTCTAGAACAATGGAGAAGTCCCCAGCAGCTCCAGCAGGAGGAACTTTGAGCCAGCTCCCATAAATGGACCACAAAAGGCTGAAGGAGTGATTCTGACCAGTCTTTAACATGTGCCACAGAAAAAGGTCATGTGACATGCCCACTTTTTTCACTGTTCAGGCCTCATTTTCCATACCATGACATACCCTCCCGGCCACCAGTAGCCCTCCAGGGCAGTGTCCTGTGGGGAATTTTCCTGGTAGGTTTAAGGGCCAGTCCACCCCAAAGGAACTGATTGTTATTTTGGCTCAGTTGTTGGCTTATCTGAAGAAGAAGAGTAGATCTTTATACCCTGCTTTTCTCTACCGAGGAGTCTCAGAGTGGCTTACAATCGCCTTCCTTCCTCTCCCCACAACAGGCACCTTATGAAGTATGTGAGGATGAGAGAGTTCTGAAGGAACTGTGTCTGGCCCAAGGTCTCCCAGCAGGCTTCATGTGGAGGAGGAGTGGGGAATTAAACACGGTTCTCCAGATTAGAGTCTGCCGCTCTTACCCAACGTGAATTGGGATATATTTGGGGAAGAATTCATCGTAGCTGTAACCTAGAAGGTATCATTAGTTTAGCTCTCTTTTGGGGACACCATGCTGGCTCTTTGCAGCTTGTTATGGGTCTTGAGGCCAAGACTGAACTGGGGTCCCATTCACTGTGCAGCATTGTATATTGATGTGTGCTTGTGAGCTGATCTGGCTACACTGATCCACTGTACTGTGGCCTTGAGGCTAGAGTACTGTAATGTACTCTGCATAGGGCTGCCCTTAAGATGGCCCAGACATTACAGGTAGGCCAAGATGTGGCCATTCAGTTTCTGGCAGGAGCCAATGATTCCAGCTGCAATCCTAAGAATACTTTCCTGGAAGTAAGCCCCTTGAAGAAAATGGGACTTACTTCCGGGTAGTCCTGTTTAGGATTGCTCCTTTGATAACGTGACCCCAGTTATTACACACATGCATTGGTTGATGATTTTGTTTCTGAGCCCATCCCCTGCTACTGCCTGGCACAACCCCTGTAGAAAACCGGGAGTTAAAAATGTTATGACATCACTTACAGTTGCTGAACCAGAAGTGACATCACACGTCATGATGACTCTAGTAGTTTCTCAAAACTCTGTGGTAAAACCATAGCATTTGGGGGAACAGCTAATGTGTTGCAGTGATGCATGGCGTCACGTCCATAATGCGGCTAGAAGTGACATTGCAATGTCACACGAAGTCTGGGCACATCCACAGAAGCTCCCAGGGGTTCTCAGCCAAGGACCGGCAATCTTAGCTGTGTGAGTTGAATTGACCTCTGACTTTATCAGGAGAATGAATCACAAAAACCAGCATCGCCCAGACCCTGTGCTTTCCCCGCTTAGCTCCTACCCAATGGAATGAGCACCCTGAGGACATGAGGGGGCAACCTCTCTAGCGGCATTTAGGAGCTGCTGAGTTCTACTCTGTTTGCAAGGGCTTTTAATATGGTGTAGACAGTACACATTTTTTAGAGGGGATCTATGGGTGTTTATTGTATTGTTTAAAAAATGAATTTGTAAACTGCCTTGAGCTATGAGAAAAGCCCTGTGCGGATATTTTAATAAAATACACATAAATAAAAAAGGGACCTCGAGAGCAGTTAAACAGCACACAGGAAGCAACCCACTGACTCCAAACACCCTCCCCAAATCACCAGCCGGCTGGCTCCTCATTGCTGCCAATGGATCCGGGCAGGCATATTTCACTGCGTGAGGCCTTGTATTAAAGATGAGACATGAATCAAAGTCTCCTTTAAACAAACATATTTACTTTATGGGCATGTTTTCTCAAAGCAGCTCCAGCAGGGAAACTGAAAGGACCCTCTATAATCCGAAGACCAGCTAAGTGACAGTTCTATTGTTCTGTCAAGGCCAGACTGACGGTAAGGGAGGCACCTCCAGGGACAGCAGGAAAGAAAACACAGCTCGCACCTGATTCCATCCAGCCATGCCCACAGTGGGTAATGCCACTCGGGACAGCCAGATGGGGTACTACCAGATACTGCCCTGGAGACTGCCGTTGCCAGCGGGGGGTTCAGTTCTACCAACAGGTTCCAGAGGGTATTGGATGGATCTGATGTTTTGCTGAAGGGCAGAGCAGAAATCCAAATGGCCACTATCTCTTGCAGGGGAGCAGCTTGCTTATTTATTTATTTATTTATTTATTTATTTATTTATTTATGCTTTATTTATTTAATTAAGTACTGTTAAGTCCACACCCTGATCTGGATGGCCCAGAGTTGCCCAGTCTCATCAGATCTCGGAAGCTAAGCAGAGTCAGCCCTGGCTAATATTTGGATGGGAGATACCTAAGGAATGCCAGGGTTGTGATGTGGAGGCAGGCAATGGCAAACCATCTCCGAACATCTCTTGCCTTAAGTCAGCTGTGATTTTATGGCACTTTCCACCACCACTGTTAAGTGGCAACCCGCTCATGGCCACTCCTCATGGGGTTTTAACGACGAAAGAGGAACCGTGGTAGTTTGCCATTGCCTGACTCTGCATAGCAACCCTGGTCTTCCTTGCTCCACCCAAAGACTAACCATGGCTGAGCCTGCTTAACTTCTGAGGTCTGATGAGTCTGGGCTGGTCTGGGCTATTCAGGCTGCCTTTTTCAAAGTGGTTTGCCTTGTTTCCCCCTCCTCTATTTTATCCTTACAACAACTCCCCTTCAAGGTGGGCTAGGATGAATGTGTGTGACTGGGCCAAGGTCAGCCAGAGCTCTTCCGTGGGAGAGCAGAGGATTCAAACCTGGGTGTCCCAGATCCTAGTCTGATGCTCTAACCACCACACCATGCTGGCTCTGCAGCTGCCACTTGACTACCTCAGTGTATACGAAAAACCCTTGAACTAGACCAGGCGAATTTTACACTGAACATGATGAGCAGCTGAACTTTCCAAGCTTGACTGTGATGATGGGAGGTGAACTAATCAGCTACCGAATTATCCAAATGCCTGCCCAATGGGTTTGCACTGGGTTTTTCTAGAACTTCTCATGCATGGAAACCACTGCTGATACAATCAGATTGGCAGCCATTAATGTCACTGTGTAGACCAAGCCAAATGGTAGAATTTGTTTTTAAAAACCCACAATACTTATTCGTGATTGCTGATGACCAAGAGCCAGCTGAAACTGTATGACGCAAAGACTCTCATCTGGCAGTGACACCCCAGCAAGGCACTTGTGTGGCTTGGCCAGACAGCGGGCCCTGCTGGGGTGTCATACCGGGACCCTCATTCCCTGAGAGCGCGAGAAGGTTTGGGGACTGAAGCCGCGACCTTCTGCATTCAAGGCATAAGCTCTCCCACTGACAGGGCCAATTCACACAGCATAAAGGCCTCACCTGCCTGTGTCTGATTGACAGGTGCAGTCTTTAAGCTCAGTGCTCAGAATTTAATTCCCAGAATCATGCAGGTCTAATTTGGACCCGGACTGCAGTGCATGTGAGGAGAGGGTGCTAAGCCCCAGCTGCCATTTTCCAAACAGGAAATGGCCCAGTTGCTTTTTGCCTTGTTGGGGAAACTTGTGTATGGATGTCAGTGCACAGTAAGCTTCCTTGGTGGGGCGAACAGTGACTTCCTGGCACCATTTCAGGTCTAGAACTCCCAGCACGCTTCTGATCTGGCAGCTACCATTTTTACATGGGGGAGCATGAGGAATTCCTCCTGTGTGAAATGGCCTTCAGCGACATCCCTTCCTCTACAGACCGCATCTGCTCAGGGCAGGGGTCCCCATTAGGGAACAAGGTTCTGTATAACTCTAGAATGATGCATAGTCTATGTATAACTTTAGAGTTATACATAGTCACGCCAAAATTCCGGCAGAAACTCATAAACATGATGCCTTTTAATCTGGACAGCCAATCAGAAGCCTGGCTTACCTAGCCCCACCCACTTCCTAAAAGCACTTGGTGGGCTCCATAAAGCCCCTAGGCGACATGTTGGGGGGCCCTGGCTTGGAGGAACTGCCCTGAAATATTTATTGCAAACACTTCTGTGCCACTTGTCGCACCAACTGCAGGAGCTCATGGTGGCTTATGAAAACCACACCTGCAGGTGATAATAACTCTGTGCCATCAAATCACAAAAAGACTCATGGGGACCCCCCAGTATCAAGGTGTTTCCAAGGCAAGGGGTACCAAAGAACTCAATCTGCCCAGCATTTAAAAAAAACAAAAAAACCCAGAGAACAACCCAGAACTTTTTCAGTAGACAGACCTGAAGTAGTTCAGGATTCATTGGTAGCATCAATAGCCCAGAGCAGAGTGGAATCTTCTCTGTAGTTTGGGCCAAACTCCCAGCACGCTTCTGATCTGGCAGCTACCATTTTTACATGGGGGAGCATGAGGAATTCCTCCTGTGTGAAATGGCCTTCAGCGACATCCCTTCCTCTACAGACCGCATCTGCTCAGGGCAGGGGTCCCCATTAGGGAACAAGGTTCTGTATAACTCTAGAATGATGCATAGTCTATGTATAACTTTAGAGTTATACATAGTCACGCCAAAATTCCGGCAGAAACTCATAAACATGATGCCTTTTAATCTGGACAGCCAATCAGAAGCCTGGCTTACCTAGCCCCACCCACTTCCTAAAAGCACTTGGTGGGCTCCATAAAGCCCCTAGGCGACATGTTGGGGGGCCCTGGCTTGGAGGAACTGCCCTGAAATATTTATTGCAAACACTTCTGTGCCACTTGTCGCACCAACTGCAGGAGCTCATGGTGGCTTATGAAAACCACACCTGCAGGTGATAATAACTCTGTGCCATCAAATCACAAAGGACTCATGGGGACCCCCCAGTATCAAGGTGTTTCCAAGGCAAGAGGTACCAAAGAACTCAATCGGTCCAGCATTTAAAAAAACAACAACCCAGAGAACAACACAGCTTTCTCAGTAGACAGACCTGAACTAGTTCAGGATTCATTGGTAGCATCAATAGCCCAGAGCAGGGCGGAATCTTCTCTGTAGTTTGGGCTAAGTTCCCTTTTGGGGCAGTTACACCTGCAATGTTTGCGAGTGCAAAACAAAACAAGCTCGCCGTCTGTTGAAGGGAGGAGAAATTCTGCCGCCAGGAGCTGCAGGGTTTGCTTCCCAGATCCCAGGCAAAGCCCAGAGCCTCCCACTCTCTTTGGATCACCTGCAACACATCTGACTCCTTCTCAGTCTGCAGGCCCCCCCCTTTCCTGCCAGCTACTTCTCGCTTTCACCCTTTGGGCGATTACTCACAAAGGCACCCTCTGGGGGATGGAGCCGGGCTTATTCGCTTTCATAACAATAAATCAAAATTTAGTTAACTGTTAAAGTGGGAGACGGAATTGCGAAGAGAGTTATGTCTGGAATAAAGTGCAACCAATTTCAATGAGGTTTTCTGCTCCTACCCAGGACGTGTGTGTGTGTGTGTATAGTTTTGCCCAGGTAACCAGCCACAAACTGCAAATCCACATGGGATTTTTCAAATGCTTCTTTAGTCAATACATCCTGGGTTATTTTATTCTGAAGTGGAGAGGCAGGCAATGTGACACTGTAGATTTTATATGTGTGTGTGTGTTTGTGTACACACACATACTAGCACCCATCAAAATTAATTTCCTCTATAGGCAATGAATAATTCAGACATTTGCTATACTGCATTGGGTGTGTAGGGGGATGCTCACATAGGAGGGAAAAAACATTCCACATTTTAATGTAGTTTTTACATCAAAATTTGCTCGTTGCACACTATAAACTGCGGCAGTTTCGTTGCAACCCTTGATGAAAATCCATTAGTTTTGATCAAAATTAATGCTATCTCTCCATCTCTCCAGACAACACAGATTCTATCCCTTTCAAACATACCGCTACAGTCCCTTTATCAGAGATAATTAGATACAGAGGGGTGTCTATCAAAGCTCTGTCTAGGGTCCAGGGATCAACAGCCACTGCTTTGTAGCGGTTAAATGTATCAGACTTGGAGTGAGGAGAATCAGGTTCAAGACTCCATTTTGCCATGAAACTTACTGGATGTCCTAGGGCCAGTCAGTCTCTCCCTGCCCAACCTACCTTGCAGGGTTGTTGTGAGTACTGAAGAAGGAAAAATCCTTTCTGTGGCACCAAGTTTACCTGATGACACTGGGCCGGTGGTACTGTGTCAGGCTAATCAACCTTACAGTGCTATTGGGAGGATAACATTGGGGGAAGCAGGCTAAGCTGAACTCCTTGGAGACAGGGCGCTCTGGGTTCAAATTGTTTTCCCCGCAATTCCTCCTTTCCGGTGTAAATTAGGAGACAGACACACAAGGAAAAGGAAAACTTTATTAGTATCTGAACTGATGGAAACGTCTCCCTGAAATGACTTTCTTTGTGCGTGTCTGCCAACTTGGGGGGGGGGATAGCCTTG
>NW_015174280.1:875889-975371 GCF_001447785.1 Gekko japonicus | reverse complement strand
CCCCCCCCCCCCCCGCCGCTCCGCGAAGACTCCAGGTGGACGCCGAGATGCGCGGCTGAGCGCCCGGCTTTTGCGCCACCGCCGCCGCCGCCCGCAGGGGCGCTCCGCCCAGGTTAGTAGCGCCGCCGGCTCTGGACTCCCGCGCCGGTTGACTCGAGAAGAAGCCTGGTGGGACTTAGGCGGGCGGGGCGGCCGGAGCCCGCGCCCAGGCGCACTTACCTCCAACTCTGTTACTCTTGCGTAAGTCGGCAAGCGGAGCCTCGGCTCGAGGGGTTCTCTGTGGGTGGGTGGGGGGAGAGGAGTTCAAGGGGACCGGGGGGCCTCGCCTTCCCCTCGGCTGGAGGGCAAAGGCACTCTGCACACGCCCAGAGGCTCTTCCAGGAACGGCTTCTCTCGCGCCTCGGAAACAACCCCTTTCCAAAGGGGCTCCAATTCAGCCTCCTACCCCGGGTCCTTCTCACCGCTGTGATGCCGAGGGGGCGCGAAGCAGTTCTGGAACTCCTCGTTCCCACGTGCAGTTCGTGTGTGTGTGTGAGAGAGAGAGCGAGCGAGAGCGAGAGGAAGCTGTGGACGGCGGGAGGTGCGGAAGCTGGACGGGACACCTGACTGTTTGCAAGAAAGTTTTCGGTGGCAAATGGGGAGGGGGCAGGACTACCGAATAAGCGAGAGAGCTCCGGGACGCGTTGGGGACCTCGCGGGGGGTCTTTAGCAAGAAGTGACGGCCCTCTTCTCTCGCAAGCCCCGGAGGACCCGATCCTGGCGTCTCACAGAGGGATGCATGGCTGGGTTTGGTGCCTTGGTAATCCGGGAGGAAAGTGTCGGGAGTTGATTCCTCTCCGGTCTTCTTCTGAGGAAGACTCCGCGGGGCCGGGGGAAGGGTGCAGCCCCCCCTTACCCCTCACCCTCCTATTGCGCGGTCGCCTCGAGATTCGGCTCCTCGGCGCTTAGCAGCTGCGCAGCGATTGCGAGCGCCATCCTAAAGTGGAGGGCGGGGGGGGGGGGGGTTTCCTCGAGTTAGGAAGGGCTGGACGGCGAGAAGAAGGCTGTCCCTTGGCACCAAAGCCTGGGAAGAGACGCTTTGTGGGTTACGGAACTTTTAGAGCATCCAAAGCCCTTCATGCGAGGTAGGTCTGCGTTAGTAGCAGCCCCCGTATTACAGGGCAGGGGAGGGCGGGGCGGGGGGGGGGGGGCTGGCTAATGGCCAACTTTTAAAACATCGCTTTTCTTTAAAACAATCTGTAACATCTACATCTGATGAAGTCTTTTCGTGAATTTAAAAACTCTCACTTGGTTGGGGTGAATTAAATTGGTGAATTAAAAACTCTCTTTTGGTTTTAAATCGCAGGGATTATGTGTCTTGTGCTCTGGTTTTTGGGACTACAGCTAGGGAGGACCTGATAGGGGGAAAGTTTGAATTAGGGGTAGGAAAGTGGCTCAGTGGTAGGATATATCTGCTCTGTATGTAGAAAGTGCCCAGTTCGATCCTTAGCATCTCCAGGTAGAAGGATCAGGTAGGAGGTGATGTGGAAGACCTCAGAGTCAGAGTAGACAACCTTTGTAGATGGATGGTCTGTTTGCTGTGGCTTTGAGCTAATGCAATAAAATGAATTGGGAGAAAGGTCTGGCTCAGTAGAAAGCAGGTTCATGTGACAGTTAGGCACGGCCTGATTTGGAGCTCAATCTGTGCGCTACCAGCCGGCAAGAAAGCATGAATAAAAATGAGAGAGCCAATGTAGTGTTGTGGCTGATTAGAGTGTCAGACGAGGATCTGGGAGACCCAGGTTCAAATCCCCCACTCTGCCATGGAAGTTTGCTGGGTGACCTTGGGTTGGGCACACACTATCAGCATAAACTGCCTCACAGGGTTGTTGTGAGGATAAAATGGAGGCCAGGAGAATCGGGTACGCCGCTTTCTTGTCCCCATTGGGGTCCTGATCCTGAGCATGTTGATTCAGAACTTAGTAAGCCTGCTTAGTGTTGCAACTTTTCTTGGAAAGACATTGGACAGGTGAAGTGATCGTCATAAACGGTGCCTGCTTAGAAAGGTGCATCAAACCCCTCTGCTCCCCAGACCATGGAATCTGGTAATCTTTGTGGCTATTCCACACTGCACTGAAGTTTAGAAAAGTTGGATTGGATATCCCTCCTTGCTCATTGGCAGCTATGGAGAATTCTAAATAAGAGGGTGCATTGCAGCAGGTCAGGAGAGAAGGTACTCTTTTGAAAAATGTGTGGCGCAAATCAATACAAATTTCAATAAGCCTCTGGATTTCTGCAAAAAAAATTAGTAGGATGTTGGGACTTTGAAAGGCTCTGCTACAACATGGTGCAAAGCCAGTAAGGAGCGCTCCTCACCAGTCCTATCGCTAGATGGGAGATGAGCAGCACACCTGTGCTCGGCACTTTCCTGGTGCAGAAGAACTGCCCCCTCCCTGCATTGTGTTATCTGGCTTCATACTTCTTTCCTTTATAGTCCCCCCCCCCTTTGGGAGAAAATAGAGGTATATGTTTGGATGCAATTTCTTCTGTTGCCTGTGGATAGCATATCTGCAAAACTTTGGCCCTAACTACGCTTCGGTGGGAAGGTAACAGGGTTCCGTGCGCCTCGGTGTCTAGTCATGCTGGCCACATGACCATAGAAACATCTTTGGACAGTGCTCGCTCTTCAGCTTGGGAATGAAGATGAGCCTAGAGTTGGATTCCCTAGAGTTGGATTCGACTGGCTTTTGAGCAAGGGAAACCTTTACCTTTTACCTATGCAGAGGAAGGCAATGGCAAACCACCTGTGCTCCTCTCTTGCCTGTGGTCCGGGAGTCACCATGAGTTGGTTGCAACTTGACAGCACATGATAATGATGATGAGGATGAACTATCCCCTTTCATGCATTTGTGTATAACTGAATCTAAGCTGAGCTGTTTTTCTTCTCCTGGAAAAGCTACTCTGGAAAGGAGGTGATTTGAAGCACAGAAATATGGTGTAGGGGTGTGTGTGTGGAAGGGAGTATTTAACTCTTACTCTTTTCCCACCGGCTGCAGCCCTGGTTCAAAAGGTGCCTCCATGCTTACCTATTTTTCCAGATTTGTTTTTGACCTGGCGAATGGGGGCAGCTGTGGTAGAACCTTCGGTCGGCATGCAGAAGATTCCAAGTTTAATCCCTGGTACTTCCACTTAAAAAAAGTTTGGGTAACAGGGGCTGTGAATTACTTTGGTCTGAGACCCTGGGGAGCCACTGGGTGATTCCGCATTGGCTTTTCCCTCTGTTGTTTTACCAAACCCAGAGTGGAACAGAAATTCCTCTCTGCATTGCATGCCGTTTTCACTTTCTTTGATCATCAGATTCAACAGTACCCTCTACATTGCATGCCACTTTCACTCTCTTCGCTCATCGGGTTTTGTGCTGTCTTCTGCATAGATTTATGGCTGCTCAGGGGTGACCTCACAGTCAGTACAGCGTTGCACCGGGGTATTTGAATGTGGTTTTGAGCTTCACCTTTGGTAAAGCAACTGAGGGAAAAGCCAATGCAGAATCACCCACTGCCAGATAAGACTGACCTCGATGGATCAGTGACCTTGGAGCTTTCACACAAGCTAAATAATGCAGTTTCAATCCACTTCAGCGACAGTTTGCAAGTGGATTTTGCCATTTCACACAGTAAAATCCAGTTGCAAAGTGCATCAGAAGTGGATTGAAAGCACATTCTTTCATGTGTGTAAAAGCACCCCGATCAGTTTATTTGTATTTTCGTATGTGTTCAAATGTGCATCTTTGGCCCCCATGGGAGTTAAGAAGCAGCTGGCGGGGAGAAGGGCTATACCTCCCCCTCTCCCCTTGATGCTTCTCCTGTCCAAAAATCTGTGCCTGCATTTTGCAAACAGAGCCTGCTCTTTCTTGACTTGTAGAGTGTGAGTGTGGTGTGCTGGGATTGGGAAGATTTTCGCCTTCAAAAGTTTGCAGATCTGTAGTTGTGTGCCCCTAAGAACAAAGTTATGGCATGGTTTTAACATGAACACAGATGCGTTCATAAGAGATGTTGGTGCAGGAAAACGGACCGAGTGAGTATCTTTGGGCACCTTGCAGACCTTGCTCGAAACAGGACTCTTTCCCTGCTCTTGCTGCAAGATTCCTTCCCACAAATGCACTCTGGTTGTATAAACATGAGCTCTATTGTGGTAAGAACTTGCTTGCACACAAAAAGTATAGTCATGGCTCTGTTCTGTTTTTGTTTGCTTGTTTGTTTTTAAATGGACAGTGTTGTGGTTTTTGTATTTTCAAAGATCCGATGGTTCCCTGCCTGGATTTGCTGTCTGGATGGTTTTCTTCCTTGGGACATCCAGAACTGGCAGTGGACCTTTCGAAAGCAGGGGGCAGACACCAAAGAGACTGGGGGTCTATCCTGCGTTCATGTTCAGAGTCAATTAGACCATTTCTAAATAGGACTGAGCACAGGAAATTCCCCCTTGCCAGATTTAATTGTGGAGCCGAGTTTGAGGCTCTTTGCCAGGAATCAAAGGGGACAGTTTGCTTGCCAGAATCATTTGGGGTCCCTCTTCTTTACACACTTGAAGAGCATTTCCACACGGAAGCCTTAAAAGGCTGCTTTCCCTAAACTATGCACATGAAATGCACAATTATTCTCATTTTTCTTTGATTTGTTTACCATTTGTTTAAAATAAAATAAAGCAATAAACTGAGTACAGAACAGGGTTGCCAGCTGCTTGGAGAGAAAAACGCCCTGTCCCTTTAAAACAGGTTTAATGGGATGTTATTAACCTCCATGCCACTTCTGCTGCCCATTTCCACCCATCAAAACTTCTGTGAACAGAACACAGCTGTTTCCTCCAGGCCTGTTGGCAGCCCTGTTCCTTATAGCTTTATGCGTTTCAACTCACGTAATTCTTCGGGGGAGGGAATTTTTATCCTTGAGAAAGGGCTTTAGCTCAGCTGATATTGGTTTTGCTAAACTAGTGAAGCTGCTTTCCATGAGAGGTTGGATATGGCTCCAATGGATACAGGGATCAGTCTGAAATATTGGGAACTTTTTATTTTAAATTTTCTTATTCCGTATGCTTTTCAGCAAAGTAATTTCAGAAAATCCTAAGCATAATATTCATATCACAGCATGCTTATTGCAACACCATGACCATTTAAGGAATCTATTTTAGAAAACATATATATGCCACCTCTTCAGAGACCTGCTCCAGGCTGCTCCCAAAATAAAATGAAATCATGAAAAACATAAAATCAGTTAAATTAACAAACCATTAAATCCACAGTCAGTGAAACTGAGAGCATGCAACAGCATACGAACCTGTAGCGTAACAGTGTGTGTGCATGAATGTGTGTAAATACACACACATATATATACACACATGCACATTTTTATGCTCTATATGCATCCACACACACCCCTCAAAGATGTACAAGCTTAATTTGGAATGCAGTTTATAATTCCTTACTCAGTTTCTTCTCTTGGTCACTTAGTTGATTTGTTGCCAGGTCAGCAGACTGCACAAGCTGTACATAACCCTCTGAACTATAAGAGATTCTGTACCTCCTTTTGGCAACCAGTGAGGCTTGCACAAGAAAGACTTGGGGGGGTGGGGTTGCCATTCAGAAACTCTGAGAAGCCAAATGTGAGAGTGTTCCTAAGCTGCTCTGCTTAGAATCCTACTCCGGACTGCCCAAGGGCATTAACTCCCAGGAGAGTGTTCTTAGGGTTGTACTGTAACTTATTTGGGGGGGGGGCTGTTCCCAGGCACAGCATTTTGGGGGCATTTTAGGCTGCAGAGGGTAGAGGGAACACAGTGGTTATTTATGAAATCAGTAAGAGTTTAAGACAACTCCATTCTGGAGACATAAAAAGTCCCATTCCGTGGATGGACATGCATTTTGAGTGGCAATTTACAGTCACATCCCAGCCTTTTTATCTTTTCAAAGTCCCAGGTTCTTTTGGCACGTGGATTTAAGAAGGTGATTCAGCACGTCCCCAAAATTATTAAAGGTTGCTGACTCAATTCTTCTTGGTGTTGAGGCTCATTTCATAATTCTGCACCTTTTAACATTTGTTCCCCAAAACGCCTCTCAAATTCTTGGTGTTAAACCTCTTTATTTAACACAAGAGGCGCCTTGGCGCTGTGTGGAACTGTAGTGTTTTTGGCCCACCACACCCATAGGGTCCTGTGTTCATAATGGCAAAGTTTGGGGAAACTGTTCTGATCAGGAATATTTCATGCATGCACATTTTTGCTCCACTGTATGGGGATGTGGCTCAGAGGTAGAGCGTCTGCTTGGTATGCAGAAGGTTTCCAGTTCAATCACCAGTATCTCCAATTAAAGGGATCGGGTAGTGGTTGATGTGAAAGACATCTATGTAAGACCCAGGAGAGCCACTGCCAGTTTGAGTAGACAGTGCTGATCTTGATGGACCAAAAGGTCCGATTCAGGATAAGGCAGCTTTATGTGTTCAATTGTGCTTATTTTTTAGGGGAAGACCTGTTAGAACATAAGAGCATAAGAGAAGCCATGTTGGATAAGGCCAATGGCCCATCTAGTCCAGTACTCTGTGTCACACAGTAGCCAAAACCCAAGCACCATCAGGAGCTCCACCAGTGGGGCCAGAACTCCAGAAGCCCCCCCCCCACTGTTTCCTCCCAAGCACCAAGAATACAGAGCATCACTGCCCCAGACATAGTGTTCCATCTGTACCTTGTAGCTAATAGCCACTGATGGACCTCTGCTCCATATGCTTATCCAATCCCTCTTGAAGCTGGTCTCCCTTATCCTTTGTCATGACAGAGACCTCATCTGATTGACTACAACACATGTGTTATAAATGCAGCTTACTTATCAAAGCAGGACCATGACCCATTAACCCAGAGCACAGGAAGCAATTTATGCGGCCTTAGAATCAGCTGTTACTTCCCCGCTTGGCTTGGTGTCTGATCTGAGTGATGAGGGCCGTGACTCGTGTAAATCGTCATGGTAATCATGGCAAGCTACAATGCTGATGACATTCATGGCAGAGATCACAGAATGTTGGATGAAAACTGAGGCTCCAAGGACAGTGCTGTCCTAAGCAGAGTTGTACCTTTCTAAGCCCATTGACTTTGATGCAGTTAGGAAAGTTTAACTCTTCTTAGGATTGCACTGTAAATCTAGCCTTTATCAGGCTCCATGCAAGGAGTATAAGCTGCATGTGATGTTCCCAATATATGCGATCACCATTTTTTCTGCAAGGGGGTAATGCTTGCGTTTTTAGCCTCAGGATATGTGTACCAGAATACCAGAAAGTCAGGGTTCTGGTAAGGGTTGTAAGCAGGAGGAGTAGGAGTAGGAGAAGATTGGCTTTATACCCCGCCTTTCACTCGGAGACACAGAATGGCTTACAATCTCCTTTCCTTCCCCTCCCCACAACAGACACCCTGTGAAGTAGGTGGGGCTGGGAGAGCTCTTTCAAGGACTGCTCTTGAGAGAACAACTCTGAGAGAACTGTGATTGGCCCAAGGTCACCCAGCAGCTGCATGTGGAGGAGTGGGGATTCAAACTCAGTTCTCCCATATTAGAGTCTGTGCTATTAACCACTATACCAAACTGGCATTATGCTGGCAACCAATGGGAGAGTTACCGAGTGGTGGAGGCCCTTACTGGTGACGTTACAGCATGGCGACGTTATTTTTGGCATGACCCAGAAGTGATGCCATCACATTTGGGTGATGCGCTAGCGTTCTACCTCTAGAGTTTGGGGGTGAATGCTAGAGAATCTCCCAGTGCAATGATGGTATTTTCAGGTCAAGCTGGAAGTGACATCACCACATCATGATGTCACCACTGGAGCCCCACAGTCAGTCTCCTGATCATTCCTCCACCATTTCCCATAGAATGTCTCTCACCACCCAGCTGAGTAACAGCAGGCATAGCCAGCAGGGTGGGTGGTGAGTGTGAGGTCTCCTGCCAAAGCAAAAAAGATAAGCATATGGAGCAGAGGTCCATCAGTGGCTATTAGCCACAAGGTATAGAAAGGGACTCTGGGGCAAGTGATGCTCTATCTTCTTGGTGCTTGGGGGGGGTCAACAGTGGGAGGCTTCTAGTGTCCTGGCCCCACTGGTGGACCTCCAGATGGCACCTGGTATTTTTGGCCACTGTGTGACACAGAGTGTTGGACTGGATGGGCCTTGGGCGTAATCCAACATTGGTGTCTCTTATGTTATGGCCTCTTGAGTTCTGGATGCATATTCCAAAGCTGGAATATGTACATGTTTGCCTTTTACGGACAATTGGCAGTTGCATGTGTCAGGAGGATCACATGTCTCATGTCCTCTCTGTGTACAAAGTCAAATGTAATGCTTGAAAAGGACTTCTATGTTCCACAAGACTCAGCGGTTAGAGTATATTGTACCTTCCCGATATACCAAGTTTGGTGCCTTCCTCTGACTTGTGTGGGAAAGGTCTATATTGCTTCAGAGCTTGCTGATTTCAGGAGCCGATATTATGACATTGCAGGTGAATGTAGGGATAAAAAAAACCCCAATTCAGGGTTTCCCAAACTTCTGAGGGAAGCCTTTTTATCTCATGAAACTCTTTGTTTTTAGAATAAAGCATTTCCTTCCTCTGAGCCCCACTCACATGTTTTAGTGTGTATCACTGACCTGGACATAACTGCTGATCGGAAGGAGTCAAGGCCAGATCAGTGAATCATGCAGAGACACTCTGAGAATCCTCCTTTGATGATAAATTTCTGCTGAGTATGCAACAGGATTGATTAAATGTGCAGAAGAAGAGCAGAATTACCTGCCAGTCAAAAAATGTTGATTAGAAGGAAGCAGGGCCAGAGCAGTAAATCATGCAGAGATGCGGCAGGCAGTTTTCTCAGTGGTTCGTTTACTCTGAGGTCACCGGGAGGAGCTTTTAATTTATTTCTCAGAGCACCAGCTTGCCCCCACTCAGGTTCTGGGAGCACCCCCAGCCTAAGTGGAGCCCTCTCCCCTGCAAGAACAGTCCCTGGCCAAATCCTCCTTATTTATTAGGAATGCTGCCATTTGATGAAAGGCTCTCATTTTGTCAGACAACTGCCTTCTCATCAATTCCCTTCATGTCTGTGGGATTTGCTCTTTATTCCCGGAGGAGGCCATGAAAAGCTCTCTGTGTTGAAGAATAAGCTCTTTTGAATTCATGGGTTTCCAAATTAAACTTTGGTTGACACCTGCTACCTAATGCAGGAGAGGAGAAAGACACAGCAAGGGTGACTGTTTAGGTCTCTCCTATGAAGCGAAGAGCTTACAAAGAGACAGAGCTAAATTATAAAATTATTCCAGGCAGAATATGCTCAAGTTTGCGTTCCACAAGCTTTTCAGTCAAATGAAGCTACTGGGGGGGGGGGGGCGCACGGGACACCTGGGACAATTAAACTTCCAGGATGTTATCGGGAGAGATTCCCCGATCGATAACAAGTCAATTTGTTGAGTAAAATCAAACTTATTACAACAGACATATAAATGAGTATTGACACCTCCCCTGGTTTGTCTCTCCTTCTGTGTGAAAAGTGAGTGCATGCTCGTTCCCGCTGCTGAAAAATTTAGACAGCTCCATAACATAAGGTCAAAGCTTAATTATTTACGGGGGGACATCAATCAGCTTGTGCAGATGATTTATTTATAAATCACCAGAGCTGTAAAGTGAAACCGTGAATTCTGATTTATTTATTTTTTGCTAGAAAGAGGGATGTGTAGAGGCACACACTGCATCTTCTCTGACCTGTGGAAATTAGGGAAAGTTCTATTTGGGCTGCAGGGAGGACTCTCACAGCCGGAGTGAGGCTTAGGAACATCTTTAGGCAGGTGTGCTGTCTTTCACTTATGAAAATGAACGCTTACTAATCACAGAGTTCCTGGGAGGATTTTTGTATTTTAGAAAGTGGCTCCAATCTCCATGTTTCTCTAAATAACAGAGAGCACCTCCATGGTGTAGTGTTTAGAGACCTAGGTTTGAATCTTCAGTCTGCCATGAAAGCTTGCTGGGTGTCCTTGGGTCAGTCACAGTCGCTCAGCCTAACCTGCCTCATAGGATTGTTGTTGTGAGGATAAAGTGGAGGTGAGGAGAAGGATGTCAGCTGCTTTGGATCCCCTCCAGGGAGAAAGATGGGGGTATAAACGAAGTAAGTAAACTCAGAATTTTTGGAGTCGCTTGCTTAGAGCTGGGGCCGGTAACCTCTAGGGTGCCTTGAATCCTATCACTCCATTAAGCCAAGTTTGAATTTCAAGTCTGAGCTTCCTTTAGCTTAAGGAGAAGGGTTGCCAGTTTTCTACTACTAGTATCCAATCCCCTGCTGCCGGACTCACTGCCTCTGATCAATTCAATGGCAAAAGAAAAAAAAAATGGCAGGGACAAGAATTGCCAGTAACATAGCCTACTGCGGCACTCTAGGAATCCCACCAGTCTCTATGGTCTTTCACCCAGAAATGACATCACAGCATCACTGAAGCCATTTTCTCGGGGCTCTGCCCGTAGAAAGCTCCCAGATATGGCTGGCAATGGGCAGGCAACCTGGCCGAAGGAACCTTCCTCCAACTTGAGTGTCTTTTCCACTGGAGGAAGGCTTCAGCTTTGGCTGAGAGCAGGATACAAGCCAGAAATCACAGCTCCAAAGGTGGCTGGGTCTTAAGTTGTAATTTGAAGGCTGTTTACTTCCAGTTAGGAGAACAAGCATTCGGCTCTCATGTGTCCAAGTTAGATACGATGGGAGCAGCCATGTTTGATTGTTCTCATATCTGCCTTGATAAGAGATGAAGTGGGAGTGGAGGGGATGGAGGGACTGCTCTTAAGGCTGACATTTTTACATAGTTTGTCACTAGGGTATGGGGGGGAGGGAGGCCTTCTCCTATTCAAACCTGTTCACTGCTTAAGATAGAAGTGCTCATCTGTGTTCCCAGACTGATTGAAGCAAGGTGGGTGAGCACCAAAGAAAGGGCCTCTCTGTGGTGGCCACAAAACATTGGACCACCCTTCCAACAGAAACTCACCCAGCACCAAATGCATAAGTTTTGGGGCACTAGGATGTTTTCAGCAGGGACGGTTCTCCCCACACCTGCCCTTGTATTTCTCTGCTGCTTCCCCTTGTTTCCACAGATGTTTTTGCACTCCCAGACCAGTGTTCCCTCTAAGCTGAGTTAGTGTGAGCTAGCTCAGTGTTTTAGCCTCCGGCTCACCCATTTTTGTCTCAGCCCAGGAAGGAGGCCTCCAGAGCAACCTAATTTATGTAGCAGCCACAGATTTAATGCCAGTAGCTCACAAAGTAGAATTTTTGCTCACAAGAATTTTTGCTCACTTAGGGGGAACATTGTCCCAGACACAAAAACACAGTTTATCCCCTCTTGCTCCACAGCATCAGACTTCCTTGTTTCCAGGAATTTCCATGCCGTGTCACAAGAGGGGGCAAACTGCGTTTTTGCTCCTGGGACTGCGAAAACATCTGCGAAAACGAGAGAAAGTGGCGGAGGGATACAGATGCAGGCAGAGGGAGAAGAAAACGTCCGAGTGAAGACTTCAGAAAAATTCTCTAGCTCTCTGGCCCCTAAGTGACCACAGCTGGCCTATACTGCTTTTCCAATCTGTGTGGGATGGTGGCTAGACCATTGCATTAGGAACTGGCAGACCTAGGTTCAAATGAGGGCTGCCAGTCAGTCACCAGGTGGAGCCTGGAGATCTCCCACAATTACAACCAATCTCCTGACTACAGAGATCAGTTCCCCTGGAAGAAATGGCTGCTTGGGAGGGTGGACTCGATGGCCTTGTGGTCCCTTGCCTCCCTGAGCCTTCCCCAGGCTCCACCCCCCAATTGCCAGGAATTTCCCAAACCAGCGTTCAAATCACTACTTTATCATAAAACTCTCTGAGTGATTTTGAGCCAGTCATTCTAAGCTGGGTTTTTAATGCTTTTTTAATGGGAATATTTAGTGTTTTTTAAATTTTTGATTTGTTTATTTTAATGTCCTTTTAAAATGATTTTTTTGGTCATGCTTTACTTTGTGACCTGCCTTGACCAGGGCTTTCACAGAGGTGGCATCTGCATTTTCTAAACCAATAAATGAAGGGATCCAACTTGGCTCTACCTCCCTCTCAGGGTTGTTATGTGGATAGAATGGAGAAGAAAAAAACCCTATATGTGAGATCCTGGGATAGGGTTGCCAATCCCCAGTTCAGAGCTGGGGACACCCCCCCACACACACTTTCGCTGGCTTTTGCTTGCCGCTGGCCAGTGGGAGGAAACCCCCCCCCCAACCACGTGGAGAGTGATGTGCCTACATCACCTGGAAGTGACGTAGGCACCTTGGTGATGGGGGGGGGATGACACTCTGGTTTGGGGGCAAAACTCTATGGTTTGAGGCCAATTTTACCATAGAGTTTTGCCTAAGAACCAGAGTGTCACCCCCAATGTGCCTATATTACCCAGAAGTTATGTAGGCATGGTGTCATGGGCAAAGCTTTGAGCTCCTGGAGCGACCTCCATCTCCCCACCAGTGTCTTGAAGGGACCTGGCAACCCTATCCTGGGAAGATGGGTGGGTTTAGGGTTGCCAGCCTCCAGGTGGGGCTGGAGATCTCCCACTATTACAGCTGATCTCCAGGCAATATAGAACAGTTCCCCTGAAGAAAATGGCTGCTTTGGAAGGTGGACTTTGTGGCATTGTACCCTGCTGAGGTCCCACCTCTCCCCAAACCCAGTCCTCCTCAAGCTCCACCCCCCAAATTTCCAGGTATTTCCCAACACAGTTGGTAGTCCTAAGTGGGATATGTGCTCAATAGCCAATGAGATATCATTGGTGATCCCTGATTGCATGGGATCACACACTCAGAAGACATCTCCCCTCATCTGTCCACCATTCTGAGGCAAAAGCTAGACACCCCTGCTTCGCTTTATATGTGATTGGAGCCGCTACGTAATGTGTCCTCTGTCAATTCCAGTTTTGCTTTCCACCTCCTCTAGTTATAGGAAGCATGAGAAAAGACAGCGGTGTGTTTGAAAAGTTGGGAATTCCTTGGGCTGAGGCTCAGATCGCCAGCGCAAAGAGTCTTAGGGCTCTAGAAAATCTGGCACACTTATTGTAGTATGTGATTTTGCAAACCAGACCCTCCTTCAACCAGATGTATTGTGAGATACAAGAATTTATTTCGGATCCAGCAGACTAGCCCATGGGTCCCCAACCTTGTTGAACTTGTGGTCGCTTTTAGAATTTTGAGTACAGGTAGTGGATGCACTTACAAAATGGCTGCCAGTCATGAAACATCAGCTGGTTCCATACCAAACAACCTACTTTGATGGAGATAGCTGTTTCAAAATGGGTGCTTTCTATAGACCCAAAGGCGATGCTTCCTTCTTGTGGAATACCTTCTGCTTCAGTGTGGTAGAGAATAGCTATTGGAAAAGGAAGTCATAGATGCCAAGAAATATGTCTGTGGATTCCATGGCATCATGGTTGGGAATGGATCACTAAACTAGTCCTGTAGTATAAGCTGGATATATTTTACAACATTCTGTATCATAATGCTTTGAGCCATCTTTAGAAATAGACACTCAAGGCCATTACTATTTTGAATAAAAAGGCTTGGGCTGTAATTTTGGTAGGTACCCTTTGTGTTCCCCACTGTCTCAGCAAATGCTAGGAGACTTGGGGAGGGGTGATGCCTAGGGAGGGTAGCATTGGGGGGAGGAGGTAATGTCACTTCCAAGTGACGCTCTAGGTCACCTCCCTTAGCCTCTATGGTTTTTACCACAGAGACTGCCTAGTGTGTTTTTTCTCCCGCTCCTCAGTCCTTCACTATGTGGAGGCCATTTTTTCTCCCGCTCCTCAGTCCCTTGGGGGTGGGAAGCTGGGGCAGGTAATTCTCTATCCAGGGCTGGTAAATGGGGGGCCTAGCTCCTCACTCTTAACAGTAGGGGTTACACGGTGTATGCTATGGCATCCCTTGTGCTGCAAAATTCCCTGTTCCTTTCATTTGCTATTATTTGCCTAATGATAGTGTGTCATAGTAGAGTACTCTTAGACTGGAAAGGACAGAGAGGAGAGGGAGATATGGTTGTGCCATGTGTAATGGCCAATCTGAATTTGCTGAAAAGTCCAGCCTTAAAACTCATGTATGAAATAACAAAACAAACAACAGCAACATAAACTCCCTGGAGTGGATCTAAACAACACCTGAACTTGTTTTCAAAGTATTAATGTGGTTTTTTTCTTGCCTGGTTTTTCCCCCTTTTCTTTTCACAATTAATGTCCCAAATCAATTGGCTAACTCCCTTTTTTAATGTTTCTGCTGATCACAAACAGGCTGACTCCATAAACATTTTTATGGCTCTCTGGGGAGAAAACAGCACGGAATGTGTGGGCTTTGTTTTAGAACTTTTTGGGCACAAGGCCGGTCCTGTCATTTTGTGGGAAGTGCTGGATATTCTCCAGTTTTGATTTCTGCACAGGAAGGGGTGATGTTAAAGTAGCAATGTTTTCCGGGGTGGGGGGGGAATGAAGTAAATAGATTTTCATTGCATGCACATTCACCACCTTTGGCTCGCGTTCAGCATCTTTGTTTCTCCTGGCTGGAAAAGCCGTGTCATTCCCCTCCCACCGCATCTTTCATTGTCTTTTTCCCATCTTGGCTTAATCAGAGACTGCATGGTGAATGGGATGATGGCCCAGGGGTATATAGCCAATCAGATCAGACTACCTGGTTGAACATCTGAAATTGCCTTAAACTGAGTCAGGCCAGTGGTCTGCTAAGGTCACAAGAGTCTACTCTGATTGACAGTGGTTCCAGGGTCTCAGTCAGAGGTATTTCATATCACCTCCCACCTGATCCTTTTAACTCGACATGATGGGGACTGAACCTGGGACCTTCTGCATGCAAAGCAGGTGCTTTGCCACTGAGCCACAATCCCTTTAGAAAAGAAGCAACCTTATGTGGACTCAGACCATTGGTTTATCAAGGTCAGTACTGTCTACACTGACTGGCAGTGGCTCTCAGGAAGAAGGTTTTTCACATCACCTCCTACCCTATCCTGTAGCTGGAGATGCTGGGGATTGAACCTGGGTATTCTATAGGCAGAGCAGATGCTCGGCCACTGAACAACAACCTCACTATGCATGATGATACCAGTCAGGGCAACCGAGAGCCAGCACAATACTTCCATGATTTCCTAGCAGAGTGATTCCCATGCAATCAGGGATCACATCGCAAACAAGATGACATCAGAATTCCAGATAAGGCAAGTGAAGGCAATTGAGAGTAAGAGCAAGTGAGAACAAAGTAAACAAACAAGTGGACATTTCATAAGGAGGACAAAAGTTTTTAAAAGCCATCATTAGAAAAGGGAGAGTTCTTTGGGTACTGCCCAGAACATTTTGCCAATAGCTGTGAATCACTTGAGTCCTCAGACCTTCAGAGAACCGGAGAGCCAGGCGCCAGCAGCCACTTTGTGTCTCCCTGAAACGTTCCCTTTTAGGATTGTCACTGGGTATAATTACAGCGAGGGATTCACCCAAGCATCTTCTGAGTCGAAATGTGAACTGCATCTTATTTATTTTCCTGAGCTCTAGAAATGTCAAGATTAAATTAGCTGTGGAGGAGAATGAGATGTGAAGAAAGCGGGGACAGTGGGGGGAGAAAACGGGGAAGGTAGCCAAAAGCATGCTGGGGGGGGAATCTATGAAGGGAACCCTGCTGCCATTGTCCCAGGCTTTGATCTCCCTCCCTCCCTCCCTTCCCTATCAGCGCTCCTTCACATCCCATAACATGAATGGCCAACGGTGGAATTCTCTTGGGTCCCTCTGCCCACTGACCTTGGCAGTGGTCTTGAAACCCAGAGGGTGCGTTCGGATGCGCCGTTTGATCTGGTGTCGTGACAGTTCAGCAACGGATTTTATCTGCACGATCACACAGTCAACATCTGCCTCCCGTCCCCGGCCATTGGTTTCCGGCTCAAAACCGCTTTAACCTGGAGTATTTTGTTACCAGGTCCCAAAGTGGTGTTTTCTCAGCTCTCCCATTTAAAGCTGCATTTCCCCGCTGTCTGATCGCTCCTCTGGTGTCAAGCCACTTCTGGTTTAAACCCCCTCCCAGCTCGAAAGCTGCCCAAGACTTCCGCTTTTCACCCACCATTTTTTTTGAGCGTCGGCGATGCGTGCATAGGCGGAGCTCCGCTACCGTGTTTAGAAAACCGACATTTAAACGGTCACTTGTTTTAGAGTTTAGATGAGTTTGGGATCTCATGGAGGCCATTTTCGGGTCAAACATTTAAAGGGAAGTCTTTTGTTGGAGGGGTTGGATTGATTTGCCCTGGTGGTTCTGCAGATGTGCCATGGTAGTTTCTCCCCCCCATTCTACAGATGAGCGCTTATACGCATGCGCAAACTGAGGGGAAAAAATTTAAAAGCACTGACACACACCCCTGCGCGCTGGTAGTGTAGACACTGGGGAGCGATGTGACTCTGTGGTGAGGCAGGATAAGGGAGGTAAGTGTGATTGCAATTATTCAGATCAAATATAATCCAGTTAGAACCGGAGCAGTTTAAGCCGCTCTCAGCACGCCGTCTGACCGCACCCAAAATGTATTTTGCTGCACAAATGGCTTCTGCCCCTCCTGACATGTAAAAGCAGCCAACCTCTGTAATAAATTCAAGACAGTACAGGCTTCACTGTTATCAACTTATTTTGCTTACTGAACTTCTCAGTCATGTTTTCAACCTAGATCAGGTTCTCAAAGCAATGCATGATGCTCTAGAAAGGGCCATGCCAAAGTCAGGGGTTTTTAAATGCTGCAAAAAGAGAGAGGCCATTTTAAGGATGCAGGAGAAGAACCGGTAGAGGAAAGATCCCAATTTCCAGCTCCAGTCAACCCTCCCCCCCCAAAACCCCCTAGAATGAGAAAAAACTTGTAAGAGGCTTGAGAGAACAGAAATGTTCTCAGCTGCCTGTGAAAGTCCTCTTAGGCTAGCCAGATTTACCCCATCTGTCTTATGTAGATTCAGGTAAACCACAGAGTTTTGGGGAATCCTAGAGCTCAAGTGCTGTGGCTCAAGTGGTTAAGACGCTGAGCTGCAGACCAGAAGGTCAGTAGTTCGGCAGTTCGAGACCCGAGTGCCACATGATGGAGTAAGCTCCCGTCTCTGATCCCAGCTCCTGCCAACCTAGCAGTTCGAAAGCAAGAAATTGCAAGTAGATAAATAGGTACCACTTTGGTGGGAAGGTAACAGCGTTCCGTGCGCCTCGGCGTCTAGTCATGCCGGCTACATGACCACAGAAACATCTTCATACAGTGCTGGCTCTTCGGCTTGGAAACGGAGATGAGCCCCACATCCCTAGAGTCGGATTTGACTGGCTTTTGAGCAAGGGAAACCTAGAGCAAAGCCCTGATGTTATGATTCACTGCTGTGGGGAGTCATGTCGGTAGTGATATTGCAGCATTGGAATAGTGCCTGTTCGCATGTCCCTCCAAACACCCCTTTGGTTGCCAGTGCTGGTCTGGCAACCCTAAAGGTCACCACGGAGCTTTACGACCGTATGAGGATTCGAATCTGGATCTCTCAGAGCCTAGTCGAAAACTCTGTTACAAAACACAGGCTTTTGATTTCAAAATCTAGTAGGACCACTAAGGTTCAGGAAATACTGTAAGGGGAGAGGGTCTGGCCCATGGGTAGCTACTTGGCTTTCCTGCCCTTTTGCATCCTGGTGGCTCCTCTTCCCTGCTGCCACTTCTGCCAGGGGGAGCCTCCTCCACCATCCATCTCATCTGCCTCTTCAGTAACATCTCACCCTGCCCCCCAACTCAACAGTTCCTCTCCTGCCCCACCAGTGCTGTCCTCTCGCTCCTAGTGGCCTTGCAGTCAGCTGGACCCAGGCAAGATGGCCGTTTCTCAAAGCAGGAACAATGTTGGCAAGGGTAGAGTGGGAGAGGCTGAGGCTGCTTGGCACGCAGAAGGTTCCAGGTTCAATCCCTGGCATTGCCAGCTAAAAAGACCAGATAACAGGTGATGTGAAAGCCCTCCACCTGAGACCTGGGGAGGTGCGGCCTGTCAAAGTAGACCTTGATGTACCAGTGGTCTGATGTAGTATAAGGCAACATGGGAGGGGACCAGTGTTCCCTCTAAGCTGAGTTAGTGTGAGCTAGCTCACAGTTTTTTAGCCTCTGGCTCACACATTCCTGTCTTAGCTCAGGAAGGATGGCTCGAGAGCAAACTAATATATGCAGTACCCAAATTGCTCACTCACAACTTTAGTGCCAGTAGAACTTTTGCTCACAAGACTCCACAGCTTAGAGGGAGCATTGGAGGGGGCTGTCTGTTGATTTCAGTAGGGTATCTTCGGTGGGGAGGTCATGACTCATTAAACCAAATGCTGAATTTTGGAGCAGTATTTCCAGTGAGGTAGAACTGAAGGGAATATTCTGGGAAGGTGGAATGGTAGGAATGCCAGACACCACCCCAATGGGGGCAGGGGTCCTCCGATTTTGGGTGCTCCTATCGACCACCAGCCAGCTGACTGGTGGGGAGGTAGGCTTGCCAAGCCCCCGCTGGGGGCGGGTAAATTACCCACTGCCGGCAGTTCGGGCCCCGGGGGGAACTCCACCCCATGCCGGAGGGCGTCCCCAGTGTGATGATGTCACCCGGAGGTGACACCATCATGCTGGCCACATTGTGGGGGAGATACTCTGTGAATCAAGGGAAAACTCTATGGTTTTCCCTCGAGTCACGGTGCCCCGCCTCCAACGTGGGTGACGTGATGACGTCACTTCTGGTGACGTCATCGTGGCGTGCGCGCAAAACACACACACAGGGAGACTTTCGACGGAGCCAGGAATCACCCCGCTTTGCAGGTAAGTCAACTTGGCAACCCTATGGGGAGGGAAATTCCACACAAACAGGCAAGAAGCTGTGCATAAACGCAATGTGCCTACATCACCCGGAAGTGATGTTGGGAGGACGACGCTCGTCAGGGGGCGACACTGGTTTTTGGGCAAAACTTTATGGTAGAAGCTAATTCTACCATAGAGGTTTCCCCCCCCCACTCCCAGTAAGTTCACCCACACCCCTGCTGGCTGGTCCAATGGACCTGGCAACCCTAGGGAATGGAACTGTTCTAATTTTTCCAATTTACAAGGGAATATCTGTAATGGACGACAAGGTTCCCTGAAAAAGACAACTGTCTCACTCCAGTGACCTCTTCTGCCTGGTGTATCTGCAGGGGAGCTTCAGGTGTTCATTAGGGTGTGAACCCTCAAACCTGCCTTGGAATTCTCTGAAATATGAAGGTATTTCATGGGACAGAACTTGATTCCTGAAGATGGACCACTGTGATGCACCTTCCCATATCAGCCACCAGTATTGTCAAATCCTAAATGCCATTGCACTATAATTCCCAGATAACAACAGATGTCAACCACCCAGTATCAAGCACCACCACTGCAAATCATGGCACGTACAAACGCAGAGGCCTATTTCTCAGAGAACGCTTGCCCAAAAGCTGCCCACGCAGAGCATATTTGGAGAGCAATTGACATACAAATCCATCAAGGGAGCTTTTCAGAAGCTAATTGGTTTTGGTTCTGAGGCACTTGTGAGAGCAGAGGTGCAGAGATGGACAGAGACGTGTAGCCTCAATGCTGCAGGGAACGCTCCCCCCCCATGCAGTTTGGAGCATGTGTCATGCATGCCGAGGCACGAGATGGCAACTTTTATAGATTCGTCATGGCCAAAGCGGGGTTTTTCACACTTCCCCCACTGAATAGGCGTTAAGGGGTGAAACACCACCAAGTGATTTGCGCAGGTTCTAATTGCGTGGAATAATAAATGTGTGAGAATGAGTCATTGGGCAAGAACTGGCATTTATTTCTGCTTTGGGGGGAACAAAACAAGCACGCACATGGATGTGCGTTCCAGTTGCGCTGCGATTTCTAGCTTTGATAAAGATTTTGGCAGGAGAAGTCCACTCTGAAAACGGATGTTGGTATTACGTGGCTGGAAAGATGTTGAGCAGAGAAGTTGGATTTATTCTGTGTGTGGAGCACAAGGGATATCCAACACTTCTTGAGGATCCGAGATACAAGTGTGTGGGGTGTCCGTGGCAGGGTGTGTGGGGATACGATGAGGGAGAGGACTGAGCAAAGATAGGTGTCAGGGTGGGATCACCAACCCTGCCATCCGTGGCAGAAAGGAAAACCAGGCAGCTAGTCTTTCTTGTCAGCTCGGCATGGCAATAGGGTTCCCAACCTTCAGGCAGTGGCTGGAGATATCCTGGGATTACAACTGATCTCCAGGCAACAGAGATCAGTTCCCCTGGAGAAAATGGCCACTTTAGAAAGGGGACTCTATGGCATTGTACCCCACTGAGGTCCCTCCCCTCCCCAAACCCCGCCCTCCCCAGGCTCCATCCACAAAATCTCCACATATTTCCCAACCCAGAGCTGGCAACCCTGGGTGGGCCAGAAGCGTGAGACATTTCATTTATGGCAGGCCCTTGACCCAGAGTCAGGTCTCCTTCTGAGTACACCAGAGCCAGGAAGTGGGTGTTGCTGGAGATCCAAAGAGAACAAAACATAACTATTGGCAGGGCTCTTTTTGTAGAAAAAGCCCAGCAGTAACTCATTAGCATAATAGGCCACACCCAACAGCAGGAACTCATTAGCATATTGGGCCACACCTCTGACAGCACAGCTCATTAGCACATTAGGCCGCACCCACGTGTTACCAGAAGTGTGGTTATCCAGCCACACCCACCTTTTGTTTCTTATTCTGTTTACCTTGTTTGTTGTCAAAACCCAGGGCTTTTTTGTAGCAGGAACTTCTTTGCATGTTAGGCCACACTCCCCTAATGTAGCCAGTCCTAATGAATTTCTGCTGTTGGGTGTGGCCTATTATGCTAATGAGTTCCTGCTGGGCGTGGCCAACTTGAGAGCCAGCTGGAACTCTGTTCCTGTGCGTTCCTGCCCCAAAATAGCCCTGACTATTGGTCAGGTAGTTTTTTTTAAGCATTAGTTTCATTAGAGAAATGGAAAAGACATGTTAGTCACCAGCTGGTTTGATACCGATGTTCATTACCTAAACAAATGAATTGTTGTGGGGGGGAAGATCTTTTTTGGGGGGGGGGGTAGTGAATTATAGTAACGTTTAGCAACATTAGTTAAGGTTTCTATAAATGTGAATGATTCCCTTGGCTTTTAGCCTGGAACATCAGGGTCAGTTTATAGTTTCAATTAAAAAAAGAGATTATGCCAGAAGTAAAGCAAAGCAGCGGCAGCAGTTATTTTGGTCTTTTAAAGTCCGTTTTTTTTCCAAGGGAGCCTCAGCAGACCAATCCGTCCTGTTTATGGAGACACGTCTTGCAGTTGCGGCAAACGGCCACTCGAAGGGACATGGCTCTGCTGCTGAGACCGCCTGCAGCCGCTGCCAGGCGAGTGGGGAAGTGGGCCTCACTCCTGCCCTCCCTGACAAACGATACCAGGATGGAATAAGGATGGGGGTGGCCAACTCTGGGCTGAGAAATCCTCGGAGATTTGGGGATGGAGCCTAGGGAGGGCGGGTTCAGGGATGGGAGGGGTGGACCTCAGAAGGGTGTAGTGCCTGTCTCTTCCAGAGGAACAGATTTCTGTTGTCTGGTGACGAGTGGTGAATCCAGGTAGGGTTGCCAGGTCCTTTCTGGTCCCCGGCGGGGGACGTTGGGGGGGTGTTTCTGGAGGGGGTGGGGATGTCCCCAATATGATGACATCACACTAAAATGATGTCATCATGTTGAGGACTGGCGCCCTTCCCCCTGCGCCTGTACTCCAAGTGATGAATTCACCGCTTGGAGTTCAGGCATGTCCCCCCCCCCACTTGTTGCTCAAAGCATTTAAAGCCCGCCTTCCAAAGTGGCCATTTTCTCCAGGTGATCTCTGCTGCCTCGAGATCAGTTGTAATAGCGGGAGAGCTCCAGCCATCACCTGGAGGCTGGCAACCCTATGCCCAAGACTGGAATGTACCTTCCGGTTATACCTTTTTCAGCAGACACAAATTAATGCTGTCTGACTCATTTATGAACAAGATCTTACAAGTTTGTTAGTGTGACTAGTCTTTTTGCATTCTCAACACTTGTCATATTTTGGGAATGAGGTGTGACAGTAATGTGGACACACTGACGACATTTGAGTCGGCTTATGTACACTCTGGGCTGAGAGAAAAGTATGTTGGGAAGTTAGTAGCCTGTACCCAGTCTCTCCTCTGGGCCCAGTCTGAAGCATTCCTGTAGCCTAAGTAGCCTTCCTCCAATTTTAATGGCTCTTCTGCTTAAGTTGGGGGAAGAAGGGGCAGACAGGCCATGTAACTTACAGGGGCATTTCCCGGTGGGCTGCTGCTCCAGGGCAGCCACTAGCGGCCAGGACCAAGCAGAACTAGACCCCAGCAACTGTGCCAGTGATTCAGGAGGCACTTGATCCAACCTTTCCTTGGCAATGGGTAATCAGCATTGGCCCACCACCCATCTCCTCTTACACTGCTGCTGGTTTACAGGAGGAGAAGAAGAAGAGGAAGAAGAAGAGAAGAAGAGATTGGATTTATACCCCGCCCTTCACTACCCCAGGGAGTCTCAGAGCGGCTTACAAACTCCTTCCCCTTCCCCTCCCCACAACAGACACCCTGTGAGGTAGGTGGGGCTGAGAGAGCTCTGACAGAAACTGCTCTTTTTCAAGAACAGCTGTGCCAGAACTATGGCTTGCCCAAGGTCATCCAGCAGGTGCAAGTGGAGGAGTGGGGAATCAACCCCGGTTCTCCCAGATTAGAGTCTGCACACTTAACCACTACGCCAAACTGTCTGATTGCTGAGCCAATCCCCATTCCTGGCACTGCTGAGCTGAGTGGGCATTGTAGCTCTAGCTTGTAGCACCTCAGAGTCCGCTCCCTGGCCATTTTCACTTCCCAGTCCACTCCTGGGAGGCAAGTTTCTAAAGCATTAGGAGGAGGTAAATCTCTTAAACTGAGCAAAGTGTCCAGGTACGAGCCCATGGGTCCATTTGGCATGCTTCTATGTATGCCCTGTTTTCCCACAGTCCACGCTTGGGAGGTAACTTTGCATTTGGCCTTTTCAGAGGTCCTTCGTGTACATTATTCCCAGTGCAGAAATCATATATGGGATTCGCATATTGAGATACGATAGGGATGCCAGCCTCCAGATGGGACCTGGGGATCCCCCCTGAATTACAGCTCATCTGCAGGCTACAGGGATCAGTTCCCCCAGAGAAAATGGATGCTTTGGAGGGTGGACTCTGTGGCATTGTGCCCCACTGAGGTCCCTGTCCTCCCCAGGCTCCGTCCCCAAATCTCCAGGAGTTTCCCAACCTGCATCTGACAATCCTATGACCTCCCCCATTCCCCATTGGTACCCAGGGCAAACCTGAAATATGATGAGTACTATGGGCGAGATTTCTTCAAACGTGAATGATCCCATTCAATGTTGACATATGTTAGGTCCAGGGGTGTTGAACTCATTTGTTATGAGGGCCGGGTCTGACATAAATGAGACCTTGTTGGGCTGAGCCATGTGTGTAATAAAATGTAATGCCAGGTAGCAGAGAGCTAAACTTTATAGAGGACACAAACACAAAGGGTTTTCTTTTTATGTAAAATAAAACATGCTTAATCATTAGCACTCTTGCAATATTTTGTTTATTTAACAGTGTCTGATAACTGACACCTCTTGCTCTGAATGATTGCATCAAAATGTCTGCGTTGTTGCAATCTTGAGTATGCAAACCTATGATGACACAACAGCAGTAGAACTGGAAGAAGGAGGAGACAGCCAGTTCCACTGTGGGCCTGATGGAAGCCCCTTTGGGGGCCTGATTTGGCCCCCGGGCCGCATGTTTGACACCCCTGTGTTGGGTGGTTGTTATTTGGATGGGGGTTGCACCATATCTTATTGCAATGTGCACTGCGTAAATAAGTTCAGTAAAATCTGTTCTTTCAATATCTTGCCAATTTTCCATTGATGTTTCTTACCTAACAAACAATTATTCTGTTCATGGATGGTAGCAACAAGCCAATGATATTTGGTTTTAGTCAGGGTCACATGGGGGGCAGATGGATGGGGGCCCAAGATGGCAGCCCTGCCCTTCACTACACAATGCAGAAACTTGCAGAGGTTGCTTAGGGCAGGGCCTTATCAGTGGGAGCACCGGAGTTTTTGAAACCAGGCGCCCATCCAAGCCCAACACGGTCTGAGAATTTCAGTGCAAACGGCAAAGCTTTGCCCTTCCCCATGCATTGGTATTAGCTGTTGCTTATGGGATGTTCTAGTTGTAGGGATGCCAGTCTCCAGGTGGGAACTGGGGATCCCCCGGAGTTACAGCTCATCTCCAGACGACTGAGATCAGTTCCCCTGGAGAAAAGGGATGCTTTGAAGGGTGGGCTCTGTGGGCATTGTGCCACACTGAGCTCCCTGTCCTCCCCAGGATCCACCTCCAAATCTCCAGGAGTTTTCCAACCTGGATCTGGCAATCCTACGCCCCAATACCCCACTGGTGGCCAGGGGGACCTGGCAGTCTTATCTTGTTGCCATCAACTGGTCTCGTATTCCAAGTGAAAAGGATAACGGTTCATTCATCGACAAGCTCTTTTCTCATCTTTCTTTCAACAGCCTGTGTGCAGTCTCTCACCCCCCCTCCCATTTCCCTTCCCAAAGTCCAAGAAACAGCAGTGGCAAGTGAAGGTCCCAGACCATGGATTTCTGACTTGCTCTATGTTTTAGACTTCTGTTTGTTTGTTTTGCTGTCACGACACAGCTGCCTTATGGCAAGCCCATGGGGTTTTCAAGGCAAGAGACATTCAGAGGTGGTTTGCCGTTGCCTGCCTCATGACCCTGGTATTCCTTCAGGGTCTCCCATCCAGTTACTGGCCAGGGCCAACCCTGTTTAGCTTCTGAGATCTGATGAGATCCAGCTAGCCTGGGCTATCCAGGTCATGGAATGGTTTAGACTAGTAAAGATAAAGGTTTTCCTTGCTTGAAAGCTAGTTGAATCCAACTCTAGGGGATGGTGCTTATCTCAGTTTCCAAGCCAAAGAGCCAGTGCTGTCTGAAGATGTTTCTGTGGTCATGTGGCCGGCATGACTAAACGCAGAGGCACACGGAATGCTGTTACCTTCCCACTGAACTGGTACCTATTTATCTACTTGCAATTTCTTGCTTTCGAACTGCTAGGTTGGCAGGAGTAGGGGCTACCAAATTCTGGGGTCCCTGGGAACTTGGCAGTGTACCATGGATGGATACCAGCACTATGCCTGTTCTTATCTTATGTGGTCTTCTTCCAATATTAGGAGCTCCCAACTTGTGGTGACTCTCAGCAGCCCTGGGGGGGGGGGTTTGACATGGGGGGGGCTACTTGCAGCCAGATGTCTTTCTGTGTCATCTGCAACCGAGACCCACTGGCTCTTATACTCTTTGGCAAGAGGAAAAGTGCTGATGGTTTTAGGGCTTGCCACATCTCCGGAACTGCAAAATAATTAATTTAGGGAAGGATAATTTCCCACAACAAAAGGGAGTAGAGGAAAGGTAGATTCCAGGCCAATAAAACACATGGGCCTCACGGCAGGCCAGGGCTCAGATGTCGTGAGTCCTTTCTTTGTGCTGGGATTTAGAAGTGTAATTATATTTTTCATTTAGCCAAGTGCTGGGAGGGAAAACAAAAGGCTGTTCATAAGGCAGCTGCTCGGACTCCACATAGCAAAGCAGTATATTGACTTGGCTGCTTGAGGGAAATGGAGGGAAGCACCCAGCTCGCACAGCTATTCTCAAATCGTGTGCTTCTCAGAGCATCTTCCTGTATGAAGGGTGCCTTGAAACAAACCAGCCCCCAGCTGGATTCCATGCCAGACCCATGGGCTGGGGCTGTTGGATTCTCTGGTTTTAGCAGAACCAGGAGTCACTGTTAGCAGAGTGCACCAGGCATTTCCATGCAGCAGAGCTTTGGTACCGAGTGTCCGAGCAGACTTACAGAGTTACACAGAGCCAGTAGCCAGATTTGAAACTAATAAGAGCTTTTTATTATATGGAACTCCATTCTAGATCATGTAGATGGGAGACAGAGACAGATGCCCCTGTATCCATTATTCAAAGATGGAGAGAAAAACATGCTCCTTCTTTGTGAGAGAGTAAGTGTGCACGAGAGAGAGAGAGAGAGAGGTGTCAAGCTAGAAGAAGAAGAGGGGGAGGGGAGACTGGGTTTAAACCCCACCCTTCACTCAGAGTCTCAGAGCAGCTTACAAACTCCTTTCCCTTCCCCTCCCCACAGCAGACACCCTGTAAGGTAGGCGGGGCTGAAGAGAGCTCTTTCCAGAACTGTCCTTGAGAAAACAGCTCTGACAGAACTATGGCTTGCCCAAGGTCATCCAGCAGCTGCAAGTGGAGGAGTGGGGAATCAAACCCAGTTCTCCCAGATTAGAGTCCGCGCACTTAACCACTACACCAGACTCGAAAGAAGGAAACCTGTCCCTCAGTACAGCATTCTACTTCAACAGGGATAGGATCAGATAACAGGAAGGAAAGGATGCTGTGTGTGTCCTGACCCGTCTATCTGACTAAATCTATGGTGACCTCCTGAAGACTGAGGCAAGGGACAGCACATAGTCCTTCACTTTCCTAACAGTGGCTAGGGCCAAAGCGTTTGGAAATGAACCTTGGCCCTGCTGGCTTCTGGGTGTTCCTGAAATAGTTTTGGAGGCAGGCAGAACGGAAGGGATGGCCCTAGTTCCTTTGCTAACGGCTGATGCAGGAGCCCGGAGAATCCCAGGCCTCCCTCCCTCTCCTACTTCTCTCCAACTGCAACCTCCCCACTAGGCTTGTCAGGTACCCTCTGGCAACCAGCAGGGGGTGGGGTGGGGAGCAAAGAGAAGCCTAGGCCAGCAATGCGGCGACATAACTTCCTCCTTGCATTGGCATGCATCAGAAGTGACATCATCCCATCACCAGAGACATGGGGATGCTCTGGTATTTGGGCAAAAACTCTATGGTGGAAGTCATTTTTACCACAGAGCTTTTGCCCAACTATCAGAGTGTCCTTGCACCACCAGCGGTATGATGATGCCACTTCCCCATACTGGAAGCGACATTGCCACATTGCTGGCAGTGCAGGACTAGATGTCCTTTAGCTGCCAGTAAGCCCCCTTCCGGCTGGCTGATTGGCACTGGGGGAGGAGCCCTGGAGCAGGAGACACCTCGCGCCTGAAAGGATCCCGGCAACCCTGCTCCCCCCACTCAAATTCCACTGCATACAGTTGGCTGTAGGGATGCCACGCCTCCTGCTATAGCGAGACGCCTCCCAGTTTATTGCCAGTTGGTCCCTCATATGCCAGCAGGAGAAAATATGTGGGGAGGAGCATGATCTAATATATCTAGTATAAACTGGGGGTGACACGGTGGCTGCTGTAGCATTTTACAAAAATTCTGTGGTGAAGCCATAGCATTTTTGTAAATCCCACGGCATCCGCAGATGTAACTTGTGGGTTTTTACCAGAAGTGACATCAGCGCAGAAGTGTGGTGTGCCAATGTGTCATTGTGCCAGTCCCTATTCCCTAGTTTCTCCTGGTGGTTGCCAGCCCGCAGCCTGCCAACCCCAGGTGCCTCGTTGCATTGCCACTTCTCGTATGGCTTTCTCAACAAGTATCCTTTGCTTTCTGCAGATGGTGCAATACAAAAGTTATTTTCTTGGAAGCTCTTCCCCCCCACCCCGGAACAGCTGCACAATATCCTCCGAACCTTCGTGAAAGCTCTCATTGATGATAATAATTGATAGGTTCAAGCTTCTTGATAGCCAGGGGCACATTTTTGAAAAATTTGATGCACGCTTCACTCTTTTATCTCCAAAATACTGACTTGATGTGTCCAAGGCTGAGAACAATGCATTCTGTGAGGATCCCACCCCCTTTGCGCATGTATGAGTCACTGGTCTGGTTTTGCAGAGAAGCAACAGGCTCCTCTGAGTGTGTTTGATTCTGCTGTGTCTCTGCCTCATGACTGGCCTCGAACACAGTGTGGGAGCAGAACTCTTTGCCCCGAGCAGGAGCCGACTGGAAGGGGGCCCAGGTCAGAGCAGCATGATCAAAGCAGCTTCAGAGACTCCTGTTCTAGAGGAACACAGGAAGTTGCCTTATTCTGAATCAGACCACTGGCCCATCAAAGTCAGTATTGTCTACTCTGCAGAGTCTCAGGCTGAGGTCTTTCACATCACCCTACTGTCCGGTCCTTTCGATTGGAGATGCCGGGGATTAAACTTGCGGCCTTCTGCATGCAAAGGGGTTGCTCTACCACTGAGCCAGGGGTCCACTAGCCCCCCTCAACCCACCCCCTTTCAATGCCTCCTCACCAAGCCCCGCCCCTCACTTGCCCCACCCCTCCCTGCCATCTTGCCTCATCAGGTCCTGCTGGATGTCCAGGTAGGTCACTTCGGCCTCCAGGCCCATGGCCGCATCACCAGAGGATGAAGCGGCTACTGAGGTGCCTTTACTCCAAGTGGCCCTGGCACACCTGGTGGTGTTGAGGTGGAGGGCAAGGACGGGCAGTGGCACGGCCAGCTCCAGCACCAGCAGCCCGAACACCATCCCACCCATGCCATAAATATACTAAATAAATCGTGCAGGGATATAATGCAGCCTCACCTGTGAGTGGTTACTTTCAGGGCTATTTTTGGGCAGGAACGCACAGGAACAGAGTTCTGGCTGGCTCCTGAGTTGGCCACGCCCAGCAGGAACTCATTAGCATAATAGGCCACACCCAGCAGCAGACACTCGTTAGGATTGGCTACATTAGGGGTCTGTGGCCTAACATGCAAAGATGTTCCTGCTACAAAAAAAGCCCAGGGTTTTGACAACAAAGTAAACAGAATAAGAAGCAAAAGGTGGGTGTGGTTGGATGACCACACTTCTGGTAACATGTGGGGTGTGGCCTAATATGCTAATGAGCTGTGCTGTCAGGGGTGCGTCCTAATAGGCTAATGGGTTTCTGCTGTTGGGTGTGGCCTATTATGCTAATGAGCTCCTGTTGGGCTTTTTCTACAAAAAAAGCCCTGGTTACTTTGCGTGTACAGGAACTTCCAGTTGTTTCTTTAGTCCCCCCCCCTTGTGGCCATTATTTTATGGCATGCTGGAAGTGGGTCAACAAATCTTTAGAGCAGTGGGCTTCTCAGATGGCAGGTCTGCATTGTGGCTTTTCCCACAGGCATGGCGAGGGGGGAGAGGAGGAGGGGCTGGGGGGCTCCATGGCAGACTGCAGAATGCACAGGAGGGCCATGTAGTGGGACACAGTCACCAGGAGTTTCTTAGCAAGTGGCTCCCAGAAAGTGTGTAGAATGCTTAGAAGAGGGTTCCAGTTCAAGAAGTTTGAGAACCACAGAAATCAGAATTATTATATATATAACAACAACAACACTTTGCATTTATGTATCAGTTTGAAGAGTCCAAAGCACTTCATGTGCATGACCAGCAGGGTAGACCAGACCAGCAATCCAGCGCTTACTCCAGATCGCATTACAAAGTTCTCATGTTTGCTGGGGGATGACATGAGGAGTTTGTAAAACACGGACAACGGGTAGGGTTGCCAGCTCTGGGTTGGGAAATTCCTGGAGATTTTGGGGGTGGAGCTTGGGGAGGGAAGGCACGTCAGTGGGATATAATGCCATAGCATCCATCTTCAAAACCAGTTTTTTTCTCCAGGGGAACTGATCCCTGTAACCTGGAGACCAGTTGTAATTCCGGGAGATCTCCAGGCACCAGCTGGAGGAGGCGTTTAGTGTCTCCCAGATGCATGCCAGCCCTCCTCTGCTTGCAACTGCGTGTGTGGAGAAGCAGCTTAAACCTTCCCCCCACCTTTTGCACATCTTCAAACTTCCCCAGCAAGTTGCCATTGGATCTGGTGCAAAATCACGTTACTTATGCTGCTGTCTATAATTTTTGCAACAGAGCCAATAGCAATTCCACAGGACAATTTGGGGACATGGAATCAGGGGTGGGGGGCTGCTGAAGCTGCTTCTCCCTGCACACTGCAGTTGTGAACAGAAAAGGGTTGTGTGTGTCTGGGAGGCACAAAACTCACACATGTGATACGAATTCCTCGTGTCACTCCCCTCAGCAGAGAAAAGGGATTTGTAAGGCCGAAGACTGGCTCTCTGTTCCTCATGATTATTTTATGGCTCTGTTGCCCCTTCATCCCCCTCTTCATGAACTTGGGCTGTTCCAAGAGGCCAACTCCCACCACCCATCATGCATCAGGGTTGCCAAGACTATCAGTGCTCTTTCAATCAAAGTCTGCCTACAACAGATTCCATTCGAATCCCATCCAAAACTTGACTGAAGGTTTCATCTGGCTGCTTGGAGAATATGCTAAATGTGGATTCCCCAGGGCTTGGCTGCCGTCCAGAGCATTGCAATTTATCGTTCTCTGGCACTGACCTTGGCACCTTAACTCTGGCTCAGCTTCTCGAATGCACATCCCGCCCTTGTTCGGCATCTTTGATGAAAACTTCTACCAAGAGTCGCCTTCCAGGTTCCGCAGACCTGCAAATAATAACGTGACATTCCCCATTAAATAAACAGAAAACTCCTCTGGCTACAGGAACGGGAGAACCAAACTGAAATGTTATTCCTTTTCTCTGTGCAGCCCCCCCCCCCCAATGTCAGGTAATAAAATAACGAAGCATGGTGGTTAAGTGACGAAAAATTATTACCTAACTTTGAGTTATGGAGCGCTTCTGTACAAGAGCATTTAAATTATATTAGGCGAAGGCACTGCCTGTTGAGATTGCGATGATGGAGCTATAATTGCGACCTCCCCTCAACTGCTGAGGCTCAATTTGCCAGAAATGAACGATGAGGCTTGAAAGATGGCTGAATTATGCTCGATTACTCATCTTGTTTATTTACACGGTGCTCTAAATTGGGGGGTCTTCAGGAGAAATGGAGTAGATCTGGGCAGTTAGTGTTAAGTGCGGATGCTTGGACAGCTGACGGATTGTTTGTTGGCCCCTTTGTGACTGGGTCGGAGGTCTGGAATCATCTATGCTGTCCCAAGCTGCTTGGAAGGTAAGTGGGATATGAGCAGTGTTCCCTGTACTTTGTGAGTTAAAGGTAAAGGTAAAGGTTCCCTTGCTCGAAAGCCAGTCGAGTTCGACTCTAGGGTTGCGGTGCTCATCTCCGTTTCAAAGCCGAAGAGCCAGCGCTGTCCGAAGACGTTTCCGTGGTCATGTGGCCGGCATGACTAAACACCAAGGCACACGGAACGCTGTTACCTTCCCACCGAAGTGGTACCTGTTTATCTACTTGCAATTTCTTGCTTTCGAACTGCTGGGTTGGCAGGAGCTGGAACTAGAGACGGGAGCTCACTCCGTCATGCGGCAACCCGGGTTTCGAACTGCTGAACTACCAACCTTCCACAGCCTGCAGTTCAGCCTGCAGTAAAGTAACTTTGTGAGTTACTGGCATTAAACTTGTGAGTGCGCAATTTGGCTACTGCATAAATTAGTTTGCTCTGGAGCCATCCTTCCTGTGCTAAAGCAAAAATGTGTGAGCCGGAGGCTAAGAAATTGTGAGCTAGCTCACACTAACTCAGCTTAGAGGGAACACTGGCTATACGCCTAAGCCTAGGGTGCCACTTAAACTGGTGGTCTGCCTTTAAAACCTTCTGTTGTCCTGTGGCTAACCCCCTCCCCGTGAAAGAAGTACTTTCTTAGGAGGAAGCTGCCAGCAATGAGAGACATCTTTGAGGTTTGGGGGTGGGGTCTGGATGAGGGTTGGCAACTCCTGGTTGGGAAATATACCCCACTGAAGTCCCTCCCCTCCCCAAACCATGCACTCCTCAGGCCCCCCCTGCAAAATCTCAAGGAGGGCGTGGTTTGGGGGGAGGGAGGGGCTTCAGTGGGGTATAATGCCATAGAGTCTGCCTTCCACAGCAGCCATTTGCTCCAAGTGAAATGATCTCTGTCATCTGGGGATCGGTTGTAATCCCAGGAGATATCCAGAGACCACCTGGAGGCTGGCTTGCCTAGGTCTGGTTGCAGATTGTTGGCATGAATTCAGAGATGGAAACACACTAGGGCCACGTGAGGCACCCCTTCATTGCCAGTTTTATTTGGGAAAGCCATTGATCTAGGCCAGGTCTGCTTGCACCAGCAATAAATAGATAGCACCGCAATACATGGCCAGGGACCCTCCTTGACTGGTGGTGCACCCTATACACTTTAGTGTCAGGACAGTGCCGTACATTATCGCCTGTGGATACAAGTGGTGCAGATTCCAGAGGGGTGGCTCAGTTAGTCTGTAGCAGCAAAATAAAACAGTAGTCTGGTGGCACCTTAATGACTAACAAAACATATTGTAGAAGATTTCTTTGGAAGAGAAAATTCACTTCCACCAGGGTTGCCAACCTCCAGGTGGTGGCTGGAGATCTCCTGGGATTACAGCTGACCTCCAGGTGACAGAGATCAGTTCGCCCAGAGAAAGTGGCCACTTTGGAAGGTGGGCTGTACGGCATCAGACCCCATTGAAGTCCTTCCCCACCCAAACCCCGCCCTCCCCAGGCTCCATGCCCCAAATCTCCAGGTATTTCCCATCCCAGATCTGGCACCCCAAACCTCCTTCAATGCACTGAAGTGGGCATGGACATATGAATGCACTTGGACTTAAAGCCTTTAAGATGCCATCAAGCAATTGTTTTCTTTAAGCACAACGAATGCTGTGGCTTTTGAATGCATGTTTAGGAAATGTGGTTGGACTTGACAAATCTTCCTGGTGTCTCTGGCATTATTCTTGTTTTTGACTCCAACACTGGGCTCCAGGTTCAAGAGAAGGAGCGTAGCCTTGGCTCGGGAAGAGAGCCCGCTAGCTGCTGTTCCTTTATGATATTGGGGCAGAGTGTGGTTTTCTGCTGTATGCTAATGCATTTGTTCTTGGCGCGGGTTGCATAATCCTGCTCAGCCTCACTCCAGACAGAGAGGAGTTTGGAACAAGGCCAGTGACAGAGTGCCTGTGATTGGCTGACTTTGTAGCATCAGCTGTACTTTGGGGAGTTGGAGGCTCCCAAAGGTAGTTACAGGATCCCCCAAGTTATACCCACATGTGCTCAAGCCAACTGGATAGTTGCTCACTGGGTACCCTGTGGAATATGAGCAAATTGTTATTTACAGTTGGTATGCGAGACAGTGTGCTGTGCGCTTCCTGTACAGCTGTCCGGCAGGCGAGGGGGGAGGGGGGGTTCTGCCGTGGAGCTGGCTGGGTTCCTTGCCATTTCTAAGGACAGCAAAGACTGTTGAGGGGGATTTGCATTCAAACAAATTCTGGAATCTGAGTTCCAAAGCATTAGTCACTTGTGCTGTGGAGGTGGCAAATGTCCTCCACAGAAAGGAAGCCTCCTTCTGCTTGTGTTTGCTTCCACTGGTATCCAAACCCGGATGGTTTGTTTTCACTGGGGATGCTTCAGGTGGCTTTTGTGTTTCTTGCATCTGTATGATGTTGTCTCAGCATCCTCCCGTGCTGTACACGTCCATTTTTTGTGTGTCAGTCCTATAAAACCCAGTCCCACAGTTTACTTGTGTGTTTGTGTTGTGTGGGCGTGAGAGACAGCATCATCCCCATGAGGAGAGACTGCATGCCATAATCCTCTGTAGTAAAATTAATAATGCACAATTGTCCATGAGAACAGGAAAACGTGGACTCATCAGCTGATGTAAACTACACAACCACATTTTGCGGGACTGTCTGTCATTTTTAAAACCTTGTCGTGTATTCTGCAATAAACCACATGCATGGTTTTAAAATTTACAATAGACATATGGTCTTGCAGTCTCTTGCAAAAGCTCTCTCTTTAAAATGGCATTTTACGGTGACTTCGCCCATGCTCTCCAGATGTTCCGTGAATTCTCTTATCAGCCTGCAAGCAGGAAGTACTGCTTCCCTCTCTGGTGAGCCACCATGAGCCAAAGCCCTATGGGAAGGGAGAGACACCACCCCTCTTGTTCACCAAAGAAAACACCAAATGACAGGAGCAGCAATTTCTCTTCCTTCTCCGTGGACTTTTACAGAAGGTAGAAGCAGCGAAGTCCAACAGATGGACAAACCGCACTCCCATCTCAGCGTTCTGCCAGCACAGGCCACGGGACTTAGGGAGATTTGTAGACCCCCTGCTCTACAGCACGTATAATTCAGACCCCCTTCCTCTTCCCACCTTCCTTTAATCCTTCTCCCCCCCCCCTTAGGTGCTGAGTGGGTACTTTGTAGGTCAAAAGTTGCCAGCTGTCGGTTGAAACATGTCTGGAGATTTCAGGGGTGGAGCCTGGGAGGGTGGGGTTTGGGGAGGGGAGGGACCTCTGTGGGGTGCAATGCCATAGAGTCGCCCATTCAAAGTAGCCATTTTCTCCAGGGGAACCAATCTTGATTGTCTGGAGGTCAATTGTAATAGTGGAAGATCTCCAGGTGCCGCCTGGAGGTTGGCAGCCCTTGGTTTGGGAGAGAAGGTGTGATGCAGTTGCCTAGTAACTAAGAACAGAAGGCATTGAGTTGGGCAGAATCTAAGGGTTCAGAACCAGGTTTCCTATCCCAGGTTTTTAACCAACTCAGAAAGTATCTCCCAGGAACACCTTTCTCTCCTTCCAGGCCCATCCAACAGGGCTGTTTGGCTCCCAGCTGAGCTACCACTGTTTTCCTCCACTTTGGATCTAGAAACAGATGGTTTACCGCCTTGATTACGTAATACAGCGTTCCATGCACCTCAGTGTTTAGTCATGCCGGCCACATGACCACGGAAATGTCTTTGGACAGCGCTGGCTCTTCGGCTTGGAAATGGAGATGAGCACCGCATCCCTAGAGTCGGATTCAACTGGCTTCCGAGCAAGGGAAACCTTTACCTTTACCTAAAAGTACTGTACAACTAGGCTTGCAAGTTGCAACCTTTTCAAATTCTGTTTCCCATTCAAGTATGCTGCTGATATTCAAGATAGCTGACAGTCTCAATATCCCTTCCTTGGGCTGTGAAGAGGAAGGGCAGGACATAAGTATTTTAAAATATAAATATCTTTGTGAAATATCCCAAGATCTATTTTAGCATGCATTTCAAGTAAGCCTCCGCCAGTTACAAAAAAGAAATTTTTAATATTTATGTTAGTATCATTTGATCATGTAGAATGGCCATGGTTTGAACTGAAACTGAGCCTAGGGTTACCAACCTAAAGTTCTCCTGGAATTACTGGTGAATGGAAAGAAGCCCACAGGAAAACCCCACGGTCATAAATGCTCACAGGAAAAAAGCCCATGTGGAAAAAATTCCCACATGGAAATAACGCCACATGGAAAAAAGTCCACACTGAAAAAAGCCCATACACATAAAAGCCCACACACGGAAAGAAGCCCACATGGAAAAATACCATGTCAGGTGCCATAGATATTTATAATGGTGGAAAACCATTCATTTCCATTTATGAAAATGAACAGGTATTACCTATATTCACATGCAACAATTTGTGTTGTGATTTTATCAGTTATAATCTTATATATATAATTCTCCTAACGCGTTGGCCATTTCCAGCTCTCCCATTGGCTGTGCTGTGCACTCCATCAGCCATTGGCCTATCACCACCACTCAAGAGTAATTGCATGCCATTGAATGGGTGCTGGGTCCACTCCTGAAGACACTTCTCCTGCTTGGCTCCTGTGGGACTAACTTTTCCCTCAGTGGCTGTTGCTAGGCAACCAAGCTTAGTTCTTTCAGTAAAAAGACAAAGGAATGAAGCCCTTTCAAGGCCTTTGTGGGGAACTCATTAGGCCAGTCCTGACTTGGGTTGCCAGCTCCAGGCTGGGAAATTCCTGGAGATTTTGTGCTGAACTCTACAAAAGCCAGGGTTTGGGGAGGGGAAAGGCCTCAGCTGAACAGAATGCCATAGAGTCCAACCTCCAAAGCAGTTATTTTCTCCAGGGGGAGAGAGAGATCTGTTGTCTGGAGTTCAGTTGTGATACCAGGCGATACCACATCCAGTGTGGTGTAGCAATTAGCACTTCAGAGCCAGGTTTTTGCTGTGGAAGCTGAGTGGGTGATTTCGGAACAGTCACAGACTTTTAGCCTAACCTACCACACATGTTTGTTGTGCAAATCAAAAGGGAGAGAGAAGGATGATGTATTTATTTATTTATTGGATTTATACCCTGCCCTCCCTGCTGAAGCAGGCTCAGGGCAGCTTACATAAAAGTGTTAAAAGAGTTTAAAAACACGTAAAATCTAAAGTGCAATGCATACATATATTCCTGTGAGACGGCAGTCATAATCCAATGTTTTTGTAACAGGAGTCAGTTAGTACAGACTTAGATGGTGCAAACAATCCCAGGCAGGGTTCAAGTTATCAGAATGTTAAGTGTGGTCAAATGCCTGGTGAGAGAGCTTCGTTTTGCAGGTCCTGCAGAATTGAAGTAGGTTCCACAGGGCCCTGGTGTGCCCAGGGAGCTTGCTCCACCAGCGTGGCACTGCCACAGAAAAGGCTCTAGGCCTGGTAGTGGCCAGTCTGGCCTCTTTAGGGCCAGGGAACACTAGGAGGTTTTGTGTCCCTGAACACAGTGCTCTCTGGGGAACATGTGGGGAAAGGCGGTCCTTCAGGTATGTTGGCCCCTGACCATGTAAGCTGCTTTGGTCTCCACTGCAGAGAAAGACTGTACTTTTCCTCCTGGGGAACCATTGGTGCCAATCTCCAGGTGAGGGCTGGAGATCACTCAGAATTACAACTGCTCTCCAAATGGCAGAGATTAGCTCCCCTGGAGAAAATGGTGGACTCTAGGTCCTTAAACCCTGCTGAGATGGCCCCCCTATGACAGCCAGTGTGACGTAGCAGCCAGGGCTTCAAAGCAGGGTAGAGGCTGCAGGTGGGAGGGGGAATGGAAAGCTGAAGTCAGAGGAGCAGGTAAAGATAGGCTGATGATTGGCTGGGAAGGAGAAAGGGTTGCCAACTCCAGGTTGGGAAATTCCTGGAGATTTGAGGGGTGGACCCTGGAGAGGGTGGGGTTTGAGGAGGGGTTCAACCTCAGACAATTACAATGCCATAGACTCCACCCTCCAAACCAGCCATTTCCTCCTGGGGAACCACTGCTGCCAATCTCCAGGTGAGGGCTGGAGACTCAGAATTACAGCTGCTCTTCAGATGGCAGGGATCAGTTCCCCTGGAGAAAATGGTGGACTCTGTGTCATTATATGCTGCTGAGGTCACCACAGCAAATTGACGCTGAGTGCCCAAGGCCAGGCACCCACCCAGAGCCTCTTTCTAGAGCCATAAGATAGCAAAACCAGAACATTAAATAATAAATAATAACAGAAGTGGCAACCATGTCATGTAGTGTTCTTAATTCCCTATTCCACTGAAGTCATCCCAGTGTTTGGTCTCTGTTTGATGGACTGCAGAGGGACCAGGCTTGCCACAAACTAATACTGGCTAATGCACAGGCAGGTCACCTAGAGGTGAAAAAAAGGAACTATGAGGCACTACATGACATGGTTGCCACTTCTGTGCAGTAATATGAGCAGGTAGAACAAACTTAATTACTGAAGGAGATTGGCTAATTTGCAATGAAGAATTATATCTGAGTTGTTGTTGTTAATAAATTATTGTTATTGTTGTTATTAAATGTTGTTTTTAAATAATTGTTGCTTTTAATATTAGGGTTAGGTAGTCTTTTGTCATGGTCACAGGATGTACCACACTGTATTTGTTAAGGCTGGGAGGGAGGGGTATACATTCAATAAATAAATAAATAAATAAAATACAAGTAAAGGGAAATCAAGCTAGGAAATCAACTTATTTTAATGTTATCTTATGGTTTTGTTATCTTATGGCTTTAATTTTAAATAACAAAATAAGTAAATAATATTAATTATTTGAAGAATTTTAAATCATGTACTTGTTCAAAAGCTGTGTATACTAGACAGTATATACATAATTAAATTTAACATCTTTCTGTCTCTGCTTTAGAAATTACTTCATACCAACATTACAAAGATTGACAAATGGTAAATTAATAAATTTAAAGTAATATTTTTATTTTAAAATATTTCTATATAGAGTTTAATTTCTGTTGTTATTCTTTATCCTTCATAATAAAGTTCATTGATAACAAAATGGTTACTTTTATTTCCTGCATTTTCCCTTCCAAGCGTTTACTTTCAAGAGCATAAAACCCTCTTCATACAGGTCACTTTTGTATAGTAATGAAGTAATTTACTAATAAAATAGCAACATTATTATTTGATTATAATTTATAAAATCACAACACCAATTATTGCATGTGACTATGACATGTTTTAATCCTAAAACAACAATATAAAATTTAGGTAATACCTGTTCATTCTCATAAGTGGAGATGAAAAGTTATCCACCATTATAAATATCTATGGTGTTTTACATGGTATTTTCCCATGTGGGCTTATTTCCATGTGGGCATTTTTTCCACGTGGTTTTTTTTTCCTGTGAGCATTTATGACCGTGGATTTTTTCCTGTGGGCTTTTTCATAGAACTGGAATTACTACTGATCTCTACACTCAGTTCCACTGGAGGAAATGGCAACTTTGGAGGGCAGCCTCTGTGGTATACCATATAATCTAGGAGAAACAAAAGTCCGAGAGTGATATCATACCCATACGGAGTTCCCTTCCTTCCCCAGGCACTACCTCTAATCTCAAGGAATTTCCCAACTCGGAACGGGCATCTCTAAATGAACCTGACCCTCCCTAGTAAAACTGTGGAAGTGATTTTTAGTACATTTTTGTCCTGCTGTTCCCTCAAAGATCTCACAGATACCATTCTCCCTCCCACCATTTCATCCTCACAATAATCCTGTGAGGTAGGCTAGGCAAAGAAAGAGAGTGACTGAACAAAGGTCACCCAGCAGTCTCCATGGTGCAGTGGGATTTGAGCCTGGCTCTCCTGGGTTCTAGTCCACCACTACACCATGCTAGTCCAACTTGTCACCTCACTTGGCACTTGGTCCAGCCAAAATCCTGTGGAGAACGAACTACACCCTAGTGCTTGGGACCCAGATCCCAGCATTCTGGGTAACTTGATAGAGTTGCCAGCCCTGTGCTGCTGGCAACCTGTGGGACACTAGACGGGTTGGATTCCTGGTGAAATGGTATAGTGCAATGCTGCAATATTACTTCTGGTCGGGTAAATGGAAGTGAAATCACCATGTCATGCAACACTCTAGGATTTCTCCAAAACTCTATGTTAGCAAAACCCATAGAGATCAGTTGGCTGGTATTGGGAAGCACCCCACCAAGTCGGGGGATCCCCCCACCCCCACCGGGGGGCTGGGATCCTTATGAGATGCTCTGGGAAAGCATTTCCCAAAAGCATTGAACCTGGGGCACAGAACCCATGTGGAAATGGCCACAAACCTTACAGGGCTATTGTACAGTTCATAAGATAATGTAATGAGATGTGCTCTGTAGATGTTAAACGTTATTACTAAAGAGGCAAGTCCCTCTGCCCTTCCCAGGCCCGTAGCTACCACGGGGCCCATGGGGCCTGGCCCCCTAGCAGTTTTTATGGGGCCCCTTCCTGAGCCTTGGCTCCGCTTCTCCACCTCCCCCCCCATTGCCTGTTAGCCTGTCGGCAGGGAGGACAAGGGCAGTAATTTCAGAGGTGGCAGAGGAACCAGGAGCAGTGGCGGTGGCAAGGCTGGGCTGAGAGAACCGCCTGGGCAGGCAGCGAGCATGAATGGAACCTACATCTCAGGCTCCCATCAAACACTCGCTGCGCTGCCCACCAGCAGCAGGTAAAGCCCAGCCAGACAAGGTAAGGAGGCAGGTGGGCGCCTCTTCTAGCCCTGGCCAGGCAGCGCTGCCCACCAGCAGCAGGTAAAGCCCATGCGCGCCAGGCGCACATAGATGCAGCCCAGTGTGCTAACGAGCCCACACATGGTACCTTCATTTCCAGCCTGGCCACTGCATGCCTTGGGAGGGAGCTGAGATTGGAGATCATGCTGCCCCTGGTGCTGCACCGCGGCAAGAGGCACTGGGGCTCCCTAGGGAGGGAGGGACCCAGACGCTCCACAGAGAAGGCCTGCCCTTGCGGGGGGATGGGAGGGGGAAGGAAGCTGCCGTCACTGCAGCCCTTGCCCTGGAGCCTTTGATTGAATTAGCTGACGGCCCCCCCAGGGCCCCTTCCCAAAAGTCCTTAGCTACTGGGCTGGCCCTTCCTGTCTCCCATCATCAGAGAAATGATGATGCTAATCAGCTGGCGTTCGATGCATGTTTCAAGGCAGTCTAGGAAGCGACTATTGAGAAGAGGCAGGTGGAAGGAAGGAGGAATCCAGTCATTCTTGGGTAGCAAAATAAATCTGCCTTGTGATGCCTCTTAATGTTTGTGCTAATGTTGAATTGATTATTGATTGTAAGGTCAGGGAAGTGTGTTTAATTAATCCAGTTAGCAGCCTCACCCCTTTCTACGCATTTCTCCTGCAACCCCCCCCCCCCCAGTTTCTTCACAGGCAATACTTAAGTCTACATTTGTGGCTTCTAGGTCTCTGTGTGACAAATGTACAGGTGTGAATCATTTCTGAGTGCCTGAGCTACGGGCAGGGAGAGCACTGCCTTTCCGAGTTTTCATCCAGGTCCATTTTATAGGGGGAAGTGACAAATTTACACACATGGAGCCCCAACTCATAAATGATGCTGTGCACATACTCAGCTCCCAAGTACCAAATGTACGGCTTCAAGCCTCTCTTTCCTCTCTCCTGATAACCCCAGCGCAATGGCCTGCAGCCCTCTTTATTACTGACTCTTCCCGGGTAACTAGCCTGAAGTTTTTCTGCTTTTGCTTCGCACCGCTGTTCCCTGCCTTACAATTTCCTGAGCCTGTGAATCATTCCTGTCCCTCATTTATTCTGCTACCTTCGAGGTATTTATAGACCGGGATCATCTTCCTCTGGAGTTGCTGCCAGATTGCATGAATTCTACTCCCCTTGCCCTCTTTCGCTTTGCTTTCTGGCTTTTTGGCTTCCTTTCGGACAGCCGCCGCAGCAATGCACAGAACTTTCCACGGGAGGATAGTGTCCCTTTTCAGACTACATTGTGCAGTCTGCATCATTTGCAGGGAGGGAGATTTGATGTTGGGTGGTATGAAAATAGACCCTGCCAGGAGTAGGATTGACAACTTCCTGGAGGGACCTGGCGTTCTCTGGGAATTTTAGCTGATTCCCAGGCTGCAGAGCTCAGTTCCACTGGAGGAGATGGCCATTTCAGAGAGGAGACTCCATGGCTTCATGTCCCCAGTAAGTAACCTCCTTTCCCCAGGCACCACCCCAAAAATCCCTAGGAATTTCCCAAGCAGGAGTTAGCCCTAGCAAAGGTGGTGGGTCTGGGGGGGGAGCATTGCATTGAGGAGATGTGAGGCAAAAAGGAAAGTTCTGCATCTGGAGATCTGGCTCACTCACACATGGTACCATCACTTGATGTTGCATCGATCCAGTGCTGTTCATGTCTGTGGTCTATCAGTGATCTACAGTGGTATTTGGTGGAATTCAAGGGGCAAGATGCTTGAACTTTGTGGGTGGATGGCTCAGTCAATATCAGGATAGGGTTGCCAGCAGTGTTCCCTCTAAGCTGAGTTAGTGTGAGCTAGCTCACAGGTTTTTAGCCTCCAGCTCACATATTTTTGTCTTGGCTCAGGGAGGAGGGCTCCAGAGCAACTAATTTATGCAGCAGCCACATCGCTCACTCACAACTTTAATGCCAGGAGCTCACCAAGTAGGATTGTTGCTCACAAGACTCCACAGCTTAGAGGGAACATTGGTTGCCAGCAGTGTTCCCTCTAAGCTGAGTTAGTGTGAGCTAGCTCACAGTTTTTTAGCCTCTGGCTCACACATTTTTGTCTTAGCTCAGGAAGGAGGGCTCCAGAGCAAACTAATTCATGCAGCATCCAAATCGTTTGCTCACAACTTTAATGCCAGTAGCTCACAAAGTAGAATTTTTGCTCACAAGACTCCACAGCTTAGAAAGAACATTGGTTTCCAGCCCCCAGGTCCAGGTGGGGGTTCCCCTGCTTCAGGGGGCTCCAATCCTCCGTTAGCCAGCTGGCCGGTGGGGGAAGCCCCGCCCCCAAGAGCAGCCACCCATGGCCACCCCTCTGCCTCCCCTCCTACAGAGATTTAAAGGGCTTCAGTTGATTGGCGGCGAGCCTGTAGCGAGTGGGGCAGTGGTGCATGGGCCTGAATCCCAAGTGGCAAATTGCCACTGGGAAATCAGCCATATGTGCCACGGCCCCACTCCCTCCCCGCCACCAACCCCTCTCCCTCCCCGCTGAAGGATTTAAAGGGCCCTCCAGCTGATCGGCAGGCCATGTGATCCCCGTCGATCAGCTGAAGCCCTTTAAATCTCTGAAGGAGGAGCAGTAGAGGGGTAGCCATGGGTGGCAAATCCCCCCACCAGAGCAATGAGGGGACCTGGACACCTATGTCAGGAGCCAGGAGGTCAGCAGCTGGAGTCAAGAGGTGGCCAAACCGATGGCTTGTATCCTACAGCTCTGCTCAGCCATGCATGAAGCCTTTGTCCAAGGGAAGAAGCTCTTTCATGGTAGGAAGGCTCCTAAGGAATGCATCAAAGCTGGCTGAGTGCAGCGGCAGGGTACAAACCAGTGCTGGGAACAACAGAGGATCAGAGGAAGGCTAACAGATGGGGCTTGCTTCAGGGACAAATAAGGCAGACTAGGGGTGTGATCATACGTACCAAAAGCGGCGGCAATGGTGCAATTCCCCCGCGGAGTAAAGGGGCGCAATCAGACAGAAACATCTGTCCAGCGTCCCGGAGTTGTTGGCAGGGGTCTTGTTGTGCTGCAGGAACATGGAAAAAAGCCACTGGGAAAAGGCTATTATTATCCAGAACTCTGGGGCGCATGGGCGGAAGTCTGATCGCGCAAACATGCATCATTTTGGCCCAGGGAAAACAGCCTCGCTTCCTGCCCGTATTTTCTCGCTCGTGTGACCACAGCCTAGATTTGCCATTCCTGGTTCTTTGACTACAAAAGCAAGCCCAGAAACAACCTCTTTTTTGGGGGAAAAGTTGCCAGTGAAGTCCTCCTTTCCTCACCCTCCAAATGTATGGAAAATGTGGAAGTTCATCTTCAGGTGAGCTCTGGTATTTACAAAGCACATGAAAGTATGTGTTAAAAGGTCATCAAGCATTTTCTTAATCATCTTCTCAACTGAGCTGGCACTCCACAACTTCTGGAGGATTTGCTGTAGACTGGGATGCAAAGCCACACATTTTTAGCATGTCCCAGGGCTTGGCTGAATAGAATGGATTGATTTATTTAGTTTAGTTTCTCCCTTTTGAATGGCAGGCCTCCCTCCATACCAAATCACAGATGGATTTTAAATTTCCCTTTGGTTTTCAGATAGGTTTGACATGCAGAGTGATTTTTAAACAAAAATTCAAAGTTTCCTTTCTGACATCTGCTGGCACTTTAGGTCCAGTCATTGTATTACTTGCAGAACTGAAGGAGGGGCAAAATGAAGTGCAAAATGAGAGCTTGTTCCTCTCTTGATGCACAGGCATATGTGACATTTGCATTAATAATAGCCAACATTAACTATAGCCAACATTAACCATAACCTTTTGCATGTGAAATAGCATTCTTGGATCAGGTAGGGTTGTCACCTTGGCTGGTAACCCTTGGGCACATTGGGGTAAAAGGAAACTTCTGAGAAGTCACTTCCTCTTTTGGAACAGGAAGTCATGATGCTCTAGATGTCATGATGCTCTAGGACAGGGGTGTCGAACTCTTTTGTTATGAGGGCCGGATCTGACATAAATCAGACCTTGTTGGGCCGGGCCATGTGTGTCATAACATGTAATGCCAGGTAGCGGAGATATAAACTTGATAAAGGACACAAACACAAAGGGTCTTTTATTTACTTTAAATAAAAACATGCTTAAAACATTAGCACTCTTGCAACAGTGTCTGATAACTGACACCTCTTGCTCTGAATTATTGCATCAAAATGTCTGTGCTCTTGCAATCTTGAGTATGTTGTTCAGGTGTATATCTGTAAGCTGCAAACCAATGATGACACAACAGCAGCAGAACTGGAAGAAGAAGCAGAAGACAGCCAGTTCCACTGCGGGCCTGACAGAAGCCCCCCGGGGGCCTGATCTGGCCCCTGGGCCACATGTTTGACACCCCTGCTCTAGGAATTTCAAAAATCTCAGTGGTTTTAACTTAGAAGTCTGAAAATTCCTAGAGTGTCATGACAGGAAGCGATGTCTAGGGATCAATCAATGCTATTCCCCCTCATTTTCCCACTGCCAGTCCACTGAGTAAGGGCAAGGGATGAGGAGCATCACTGGGAGGGGGCCCTGCTGGAACCAGTAAATGGTAATCCTAGGAACAGGCCAGCTGTCCCAAGCAGAGTTAGGCTTGGAGTCTTGATTCAAGGTTTGGCATGATGCTTGGAATTCATGCTGAAGATGATTAGATTCCCCATTCCTGTGGGCCTGCATGCAGCTGATTTGGAATATCCACTGGATGATATTAATTGAATTATGGAAATGTATCTGCGGTGGCTCAAGTGGTTAAGACGCTGAACTGCAGGCTGTGGAAGGTCGGTAGTTCAGCAGTTCGAGACCCGGGTGCCGCATGATGGAGTGAGCTCCCATCTCTAGTTCCAGCTCCTGACAACCTAGCAGTTCGAAAGCAAGAAATTGCAAGTAGATAAAGAGGTACCACTTCGGTGGGAAGGTAACAGTGTTCCGTGCGCCTTGGTGTTTAGTCATGCTGGCCACATGACCACGGAAACGTCTTCAGACAGCGCTAGCTCTTCGGCTTTGAAACGGAGATGAGCACCGCAACCCTAGAGTCGGACTCGACTGGCTTTCGAGCAAGGGAACCTTCACCTTCACCTTCATCTAGCATTAAATCACAGGCATTCCAAATGAGTTAGGGTCTATTGTATTTAGGGTTGTCAGCCCAGTGCTGACACCCAGCGAGAACTGGGGAGGGGGGAAGAATATGAAAATAGGTGTTCAGCCAATGCCACAACAGCATTTTCGGTGTGATCCCAGAAGGGACAACGTCAGATCGATGCAACACTCTAGAACATGGATTCCTAAACTTGTTGGTATGGAGATTCACAAGTCCAAATTTACTTTGTATAGTGACCCATGGTTTTTTTTGTGCCCAATGCAAACTGTGACTTGTCACTCATATATTCCAGCATTTCATTTTCTATAGTACCCAACCAGAAGTTTTTTAAAAACCAACAAACATCACGTAAAGAGTGCAGCTCCTCCCACTATGAAACCCAAACAAGTTGGGGTTCATTTCCTCCTCCTCTGCCAGCTGTGCCAGAGCCTTTGCATTAGAGTTGCCAGCCCTCAGGTCCCAGCAGGGGATCCCCCAATGTTGGAGGCTTCTCCCCACCATAGACCAGCTGGCCATTGGGGGAAACATCACCTCTAGGCAATCACATTCCTGATGTGATGGTGTCACCCAGATTTGATGTCATTTGAGGGTGAAAAAACCATGGAGTTTTGCCCAAATACCAGAGAGTCCCCACATGATGTCCCCAGTGCAATGACATCAATTCCAGATGAACATAATAACATAAGAGAAGCCAATGTTGGGTTAGGCCAACTGCCCATCCAGTCCAACACTCTGTCACACAGTGACCAAAAATACCAGGTGCCATCAGGAGGTCCACCAGTGGGGCCAGGACACTCGAAGCCCTCCCACTGTTGCCCCTCCCAAGCACCAAGAATACAGAGCATCGCTTGCCCCACACCGAGAGTTCCTATCTATACCTTGTGGCTAATAGCCACTGATGGACTTCTGCTCTTTATGCTTATCTAATTCCCTCTTGAAGCCATCCATGCTTGTATCCATCGCCACCTCCTGTGGCAGTTAATTCCATGTGTTAATCACTCTCTGGGTGAAGAAGTACTTCCTTTTATCTGTTCTAACCTGACTGCTCAGCAATTTCATTGAGTGCCCACAAGTTCTTGCCCATCCACCCCCGGAACGCCCCCCAAATTCCCCCACCAGAGCAAAGGTAAGACCTGGCAACCCTACTTTGCATATGGAGGTTACATTCCAGCCTTTGACCACCCTGTTTTTCTCCATTACTCTCTCTGATTGTATCTAAGATTCTAAGAAGTAACCATTCACACACTAAGATTCTAGTAATCCTCAGCACACATGTTGCTTGGTTCTTTATCAATCAACACGACTATGCAGTGAAGAAAAAATGCCAACTAATGCATGACATGAAAGATGCTATTTCTAGGGTCAGGTCTTAGTTTCAGAAATACAGGTCAAAGCCTTACTCAAATTAAGCACTGAAGTTGGTTCTTCTAGGAGTCACTCCACAGATGATTATTTTCCTGCAAAGAGATTGTTCTGCACAGGAAAATGTGTATATCTGTCATTTGTAGACAAATGACATGTTTCGCATACTGAGATAGCTCAACTGGTTTCATTCATCACACATAACAGCATATGTTCTTTTCTCTACAGAGGAGAAATATCAACACGCAGGTAAATCACATATTAAAAATTACCTAGTTTTCAACCTCAGGACAATTCAAGCAGATTGGCACAAGCTGTGGTAACAGTCCTAGTTTTCATCTAAACTTAGTAGACAAGATATGGTTCTTTTACCACTGAGTAAGAACCACATTGCATGGGAGGGCTGATGCTACTCAACAGCTATTTGCTCAAAGCTGAATAACGCTGCGCATTAACCTTTCACCACCTTCAGAGTGGTTGAACTGTAGACTTTCATCAGTGTCTGCATTGAGACAACAGGAAAGAGTTAACCCACACATTACAGATTTTTCTGAGTCGGGAAATCAAGCAAATCAAGCGGGCTTCATTACAGCAGCCAAGTCCATCCAGAAAAGATGACACAAGGAGTTATAACAAAGAGCCATTTCTTCTTTTGAGTGGAGAGTTCACAAAGCTCACCCTGAGGCCAAGTATCTGTTGGGGGGGGGGGACTCTCTCTGACATCAACTCCGCTGCCAGCTGGGCCAGAGCCAGAGTTTGAGGAAGTGTGCTTGGGGAGTGCTGGATTGAGGAGATGCGGAAAGATGACACATGTCAGCCAAGAGGTGGATGGTGAAAGACTTGGTGCAGTACATCTCCCGCAGCAGGTACAGGACAGCGAGGCATTACAGGGGGCCGGGAAAGAGGTTGTGGTGTTGATGGAGCAGCACCAAGACAGAGCTCTCTCTCCCACATGCCACACACACACACACACACACACACACACACACACACACACACAAAGAGTACCTCTTTCTCTCCTCCTCTGGTTTCTCCATGGCTCACTCTGCCTCTAGCATTCACTCCATTGTTTTTACCAAACCCACACAATGGACAGAAAAAGATACGGCTCAAAACCACATTCAAATACTCCGGGCCAATGCCATACTGATTGCATTGGAATTCACTAGCACTTTAACACGATGTTTGGTTTTAATACTGTTTTTATATTGCTGTATTTTATTAGGAACTGTATTAGGGTATGGAATTGTGTTTTATGTATTATGAGAGCTTTTATTCTGTTGTGAGCCACCCTGAGCCAGCCTGGGCCGGATGGACGGGATAAAAATCAATAAAATAAATAAATAAATAAAAAGTCACCCCTGAACAGCCATTAAATGGCCATAAATCTATGCAGACGGTACCATTAAACCAAGAGATCAAAGGAAGTGAAATTGGCATGCAGTGTGGAGGCTACCATAAAATCTGACAATTAAAGAAAGTGAAAGTGGCATGCAATGTAGAGGGGAATTTCTGTTCCAACGTGGGCTTGGTAAAACAGCAGAGCGAATGCTAGATGTCGAATGGGCCTGTGGCATGCTGAACAACTCCCACCTACTTTCCAGCTTTTGTTCCCCTTCTTCCAGCTATCACTGTAAAGTTACTGGTTGCCAGACAGCATTTCCCCCTTCATTATTGTCACAAAGGAAGTGGGAAGGCAAGAATGTGAAAAGCCAACAAGGAGGAAGAGGGGGGAGGGGGAAGGATGCAAAAGGAAGGAAAAGCCATTAGGCAGGGCTGGCCTGATACCCACTTTTGGGTCCTAACCCACAGGTTGGGAAACACTGATCTAGGACTCACCTGGTTCTATGGTTTTACCACAGTGTTTTGGGGGAATTAGGGATACCAGCCTTCAGGTGAGACCTGGCGATCCCCCAGAATTACAGCTCATCTCCAGACTACAGAGATCAGTTCCCCTGGAGAAAACCGATGCTTTGGAGGATGGACTCTTTGGCAATGTGCCCCAATGAGGTCCCTGTTCTCCCTGGGCTCCATCCCTAAATCTTCAAAGTTTCCTAACCTGGATCTGGCAGCCCTGCCCCACATCGGTGCCCCGGGGAACCCTGCCAACCCTAAGGAAAATCCTAGACCATTGCACCAATGCAACAACTTCACGTCCAGGTTCACACCAGAAGTGACATCAGCACAATGCTGATTTTCTCCCATGTTTCCTCCACCGCTTTATCAACTGGTGACATTTTTGTTGTAGGATTGCCAGGTCCCTCTTGACAACTGGCAGGGGATGGGGGAGACTTACCAGGGGTGAGTGGGAGGCCCAAGCGACTTCACTGGCAATGTGGCTATGTCACTTCTGATGTGTACCAGAAGTGACATCATCATGCTGCACCATTGGGGTGATGCTCTGGTATTTGATCAAAAACTATGGTAAAAATGGCTTCTACCATAGAGTTTTTGCCCAAATACCATAGCATCAACTGTAGATTTCTGACATGATGGCATTACTTCCAATGTGCACCAGAAGTGACATCACCATGTTGCCAGAGACATAGCCTCGGCCTCACTCTCTCTCTCCTGAACAAAGTTTGAGTCCAGTGGCACCTTTAAGACCAACGAAGTTTAATTCAAGGTATAAGCTTTTGTGTGCAAGCAGAATCTGAAGAAGTGTGCTTGTACACGAAAGCTCATACCTTGAATTAAACTGTATTGGTCTTAAAGGTGCCACTGGACTCAAACTTTGTTCTGCTGCTTCAGATCAACATGGCTACCCACCTGAATCTCTCTCTCCTCGTAAGTCCGCCTGCCCTCCAGCTAATTGGCCGTGGGAGGCATAGCCTGACAGCGGGGGACTCCCACCTCCACTGGAGGGTCTGGCAACCCTAACTTAAGTTATCTGTGAGAATGTGATGGCCTAGCAGTAGGGTTGCCATCCCCCTGATGGGGGCAAGGGTTCCCTTGATTTCAGGGGCCCCAATCCGCCACAAGCCAGCTGGCTGGGGGGGGGGGAGCCCTGCCGCATGTGATATGCCCGGCATGATGATGTCACCCAGAGGTGATGTCATTGTGCCTGGCACATTGTGCAGGGGATGCTCTAACATTTGGCAAAAAACCTCTATGGTGACCATAGAGTTTTTAGCCAAATGCTAGAGCGTCCCCCTTCACATGCCCAGCATGATGTCGTCACTTCTAGGTGACATCATAGCACCAGGAGAGAAGACCCAGGAGAGCAGGCTGGAGACCCCCACTGGCAGAAGGTAAGGACCTGGCAACCCTACCTAGCAGCCAATCTGCAGCCTGCCTCGTTGAGATCATTCCATGTTGCCCCACCTGTTCCATACTTACTGAATAGAGGGAGTGACGGAGTAGGCTCCTTGGAATCATCCATGATAGTAGGACCTCTGTCTTGAGGCCTTGGATGCTTCTGAATGTGTTTCCTCAGTAGGGGCAGGGACTTTCCATTTTCCCAGGGGGGGGCTGGGGCTGAGCCAAAGGCATTGCTTTGCTAGGTCGTTAAAAGAACTGGAGCCTAGTGACATCATAGGCCATTGTCACTATCTAAGTAGAGTCATGTGGGATTTCGGGAGGGAATTCCCAGAAATTTGGGGGGGGGGCTGGGAGACCCTGGGAACCCCCCAGCAATGCCCCTGGCCTGGCCTAAACCCAGGAAAAGGTGGGAATTGGCCAGTGGTTATAGTGGTATCTCAGCAGTCTCCTGCTGTGTCCTGTTTTTGAAATTCACTTTTAGAATAGTCACTTTAATAAGATCTGCATTTATATACCATGTGCATCAGAAGAACTAATGGTCACAAATTTGACAGTAAGAAAGGTAACAGAGAAAAGCCTATAGGGGAACATTTAAATTTTTTTCCTGAACATTCATTTACAGGAGTCTTGTTTTTGCCTTATTCATAAGGGTGATTTTGTACAAAATTTCCTAAATTGTGGGATCACAGATGCCTTTATTTGATAAATGCATGGCTGGAGTCTCTGAGCCAGGGCAGAATACAAAACAGTTGCTGTATACTCAATTTCTGAGCAATGTACAGTGTTCAGAGTAGTAGCAATCTTCTCAGTGCTCTGGGACTGGAATGACAGCCCCCAGAGTGGAATGACCATCCTAGGACTGGAATGACAACTTCTGGAACTTGCAGAAGCATTCTGGGACTATCATTCCACTCTGAAGGCTGTCATTCCAGTCCCAGAGCAGTGAGCCTATTCCCAGGGACTGTCATTCCACTTTGCAACCTGTCATTCTAGTCTGAGGGCACTGAGGCTATTCCCCCCAGGGGCTGTCATTCCACTTTGCAACCTGTCATTCCAGTCTGAGGGCACTGAGGCTATTCCCAGGGGCTGTCATTCCACTCTGTGACCTGTCATTCCAGTCCCAGAGCACAGATTCCATTGCTAGAGATCATCATTCCACTCTGGGGAGCTGTCATTCCAGTACCAGAATGCTTCTGCTACTTCCAGGGGCTGTCATTCCAATCTGTGACCTGTCCTTCCAGTCCCAGAACAGATTCTCTTCCTAGGAACTATCATTCCACTGGGGGTGTCATTCAAGTCCCAGAGAGAGATCCTATTCCTAGGGACTGTCTTTCCACTCTTGGGGGCTGTCATTCCAGTCCCAGAGTAGGCTGACTGGGCCCAAAGACCTTAATGGAAAACCCATTCTGCATTTTCTTTGCAACTTTTTTTTTGTGCTGCAGTGTATTTCACTGGAGCCCATGCAAGTCAATTGGTTTCCTGGCTCCCATTATCTCCAATGGGCCTTCAAGCCTCTCCCATTGTTTCCAATGGGCAATCCTGTCATTCAGTTTTAGTAACAGCAAAAATGAAGAGGGTGAACATGTACAGAGCGCACATTCCTTGACAATATTCTCTCTGGGCTGCACTCAGGAAAAAAGGAAATTTTAAAAGGCCTCTGATCTGCATGCTCTTCCCAATCTTGTTCATGCAGATGGACTTACAATTTAAAAATGAAATGGAAATTGAAAGAAGAGCTTAGGAGTAGCTGAAGCAGTCCTCTCCTTCGGTACCATGAAAAAAACAACCTGTTCTCAATCAAGGACATACAGACCCAAGTAAAATAAAATACAGACACACTTTCCCCCCAAATGTAAACTGGAGTCCATCAAGTATATTGGGCCCAACAGAGGCTTTGCAGTCTGACTGTTGCTACATTGAAAGTGGGTGGAGCCAGCCAGGGTTAAAGACTATACTTTATTTTCCAACAGATACCAAACATATTCAAGGACAGATATATTCTGGATGTCAAAAACCTTAGTTATTAATCTAGAGAGTGCAAAGATACAACTGAAAACCCTTGTAGATCTTACCGTTGACAATATCAAGTGATCTTCAGATTTCTATGCCAGCTGGATAGACAAAAAGGGCCACCTTCCCTAGACCTCAGATCAGAGGTCTGTCTCTTCTGATGGGTCCAGCTGCAAGAGACCTTCTCTTCCTGTGGCAAGGAATGTTATCAATCTTTTTCCCCACTGAAGGCAGAGCTCTGACTTCCTAAAGACTAGCATTTGACACCACCATGCTGGGAGAAGAGGAGGGGGAGAAGGGGGATGTTTAATAATTCCATTGTCTATCTTGCTAGCTCAATTAGCATTTGTAAGAAAGTGAGCCTGGGAGAAAAAAAGTGAGCCCAAATGAAAGCTTTAAACTCAATATTGCCAGGCACTGGTTGGCCAGGGGAGGCTCATTTCCCTTGAAAAATTTGTGGATGGTCCGGGCCCCCCAGCCCCCTCATACTGTTCCTCAGTATCCTGAACCTGAGGCCTACTCCTGAATCAGTTGCTTAAGCCTTCCTCGCAGTCCACTCTCCTTTATAGTTCTAGAAGTTGGGAGAGACAGGGAAGGCTCTGGAAAAATGTGCCAGCCAAAATGGATTCCGATTGGATTAGCCTGAACTCCAGAAAGGGAAAGGCCTGCTCTGAAGCACAGCTGATGGAACATTCTAGAAAATGATGTCTGGAACTGCCCATTTTTGGCTCACAGCCCATCACTACTTTGCATTCCAGTCTTTCCTTCTGTGCCCGAGGGGGATGAGGTCAGGATTTACACATCTCGTTCATGGTCTTGTCAGTGTCTGTGCTTTCTGAAATGGAACCTGTTGTGATGTTTTCATCTTGCTGTAACTACATTTTAGAATTCATTCTTCCTTCTTAGTGGAGTGGCGGGAAGCCCTCCAGAACCAGTTCTTATATTCGGTTCCCCCCCCCTTTCTTTTTTTTGTGAATTAAAGGCTAAATTGTGCCAAATTGCTCCTCCGGCTTGTTCAGCACTCCGTGCATTTCTTGCGTGCTTTCCAGCAAAATGAAATCATTACATGCATAACACAAATTGCTCGACTTCTTCCATAATCACACACGGATAATTGACACCACAAGAAGCTCAGATTGCTGCAGGACATGCAGCAAAAATGCTTCTGGCTTGTTCTTGTCTCCTCTGCCCCCTCCCCCTCCCCAAGTTTAAAGGTCAACAAGAAGATTTTTCTATAACTTGACAGGCACACAAGAAATAACGGGACTCATTTGCGGTTAGGTAATTCACAAAGAAATCTATAAATCAAGCTAAGAGGAATATTAGATCATGCTCATATCTGAACCCATCTGGCTTGGTTCATGAAAGAAATCAATAAGAGACAGAGCGCTTGGAATTGCCAATGATTTATGCCCTTGTATCCCAGGGAAGGAACATCTGCAGTTTTAAAGTCTCATCCATTTAGGACTTGACCTCCTTGCCCAAGTGGTCTCTCTGGGGTGGCAAATATTTTTAAAGGTGTCAGGTAAGTCATATGCTATCACAAGAAGCATTCCCCTGTTCAGAAACTCCTTTCAGATCATATGGTGCAGCTACTCTGAGCAGCATTGTTGTTGTTCAGTCGCACAGTCGAGTCCGACTCTTCGCGACCCCATGGACCAGATCACGCCAGGCCTTCCGGTCTTCCGCCGTCCTCTGAAGTTTGCTCAGTTTCATGTTCATTGCATCTATGACACTGTCTAACCATCTCATCCTTTGCCATCCCTGTCTTCTTTGACCTTCAATCTTTCCCAGCATCAGGGTCTTCTCCAGTGAGTACTCCCTTCTCATTTGGTGGCCAAAGTATTTGAGCTTCAGTTTCATTATCTGGCCTTCCAGGGAACAGTCAGGGTTGATTTCTTTTAGGATTGACTGATTTGATCTTCTTGCAGTCCAAGGGACTCTCAAGAGTCTCCTCCAGCACCATAGTTCAAAAGAATCTATTCTTCGGCACTCGGCCTTCCTTATAGTCCAACTCTCGCAGCCATACATGACTACTGGGAATACCATTGCTTTGACCATGCGGACTTTTGTTGGCAGGGTGATGTCTCTACTTTTTATCATGCTGTTTAGGTTCGCCATCGCTTTCCTCCCAAGGAGCAGGCGTCTTTTAATTTCATGGCTGCAGTCACAGTCTGCGGTGATCTGGGATCCCAGGAACGTGAAGTCTGTCACTACTTCCACGACTTCCCCTTCTATTTGCCAAGGAGTGATGGGGCCGGATGCCATGATCTTAGTTTTTTTGATGTTGAGCTTCAAGCCCACTTTTGCGCTCTCCTCTTTTACTCTGAGCAAGAGGCTCTTTAGATCCTTTTCACTTTCAGCCATTAGAGTGGTATCATCTGCATATCTGAGGTTGTTGATCTTTTCCCCAGCAATCTTAATTCCCGCTTGTGATTCATCCAGGCCAGCATTTCGCATGATGTACTCTGCATATATATTAAATAAGCAAGGTGACAGTATACATCCTTGTCGTACTCCTTTTCCTATGCTGAACCAATCAGTTGTTCCGTATCCGGTTCTAACTGTCGCTTCTTGGCCCTTATACAGGTTTCTCAAGAGACATGTGAGGTGGTCTGGTACTCCCATCTCTTTAAGGACCTGCCATAGTTTGTTGTGATCCACACAGTCAAAAGCTTTAGCATAGTCAATGAAGCAGAAGTAGATATTTTTCTGGTACTCTCTTGCTTTCTCCATAATCCAGCGAATGTTGGCAATTTGATCTCTAGTTCCTCTACCTCTTCGAAACCCAGCTTGTACTTCTGGTAGTTCTCTATCCACGTACTGTTGAAGCCTAGCTTGTAGGATCTTGAGCATGACCTTGCTAGCGTGTGATATGAGTGCAATTGTGCGATAGTTTGAACATTCCTTGGCGTTGCCCTTCTTTGGGATTGGAATGTATACTGATCTTTTCCAATCCTGTGGCCACTGTTGCGTTTTCCAAATTTGCTGGCAAATGGAGTGCAGCACTTTAACAGCATCATCTTCTAAGACTTTGAATAGCTCAGCTGGAATACCATCACCTCCACTAGCTTTGTTGTTAGCAATGCTTTCTAAGGCCCATTTAACTTCACATTCCAGGATGTCTGGCTCAAGGTCAGTGATTATACCGTCGTGTTTGTCAAGGACATTGAGGTCTTTCTTGTATAGTTCTTCTGTGTATTCTTGCCATCTTTTCCTAATCTCTTCTGCTTCTGTTAGGTCCCTACCGTTTTTGTCCTTTATCATGGCCAGCTTTGCATGGAACGCTCCCTTGATTTCTCCAATTTTCTTGAAGAGATCTCTAGTCCTTCCCATTCTATTGTTTTCTTCTATTACTTTGCACTGTTCATTCAGGAAGGCCTCCTTATCTCTCCTTGCTGTTCTCTGGAAATCTGCGTTCAGTTGGGTAAATCTTTCCTTTTCGCCTTTGCCTTTCGCTTTCCTTCTTTCCTCTGCTATTTGTAAAGCCTCATCAGAAAGCCATTTTGCTTTCTTGCATTTCTTTTTCTTTGGTATGGTGGTGATTGCTGCCTCCTGTACGATGTCACGAACCTCTGTCCATAGTTCTTCAGGCACTCTATCTATCAAATCCAGACCCTTGAATCTATTCTTCACCTCTACTGTATATTCATCAGGGATGTGATCTAGGTCAAACCTGAATGGCCTCATGGTTTTCCCGATTTTCTTCAGTTTAAGTCTGAATTTTGCAATGAGTAGCTCATGATCTGAACCACAGTCAGCTCCAGGTCTTGTTTTTACTGACTGGATAGAGCTTCTCCATCTTTGACTGCAAATTATATAGTCAATCTGATTTCGGTGTTGCCCATCTGGTGATGTCCATGTGTAGAGTCGCCTCTTAGGTTGTTGGAAAAGGGTGTTCGCTATGACCAGTGTGTTCTCTTGACAAAACTCTGTTAACCTTTGCCCTGCTTCATTTTGCTTTCCAAGGCCAAACTTGTCTGTTATTCCAGTTACCTTTTCACTTCCTACTTTAGCATTCCAGTCCCCTATGATGATGAGGACATCATTTTTTGGTGTTAGTTCTAGGAGGTGTTGTAGGTCTTCATAGAACCGGTCTACTTCAGCCTCTTCTGCATCAGTGGTTGGGGCATAGACTTGGATTACTGTGATGTTGAATGGTTTGCCTTGGAATCGGACAGAAATCATTCTGTCATTTTTGAGATTGTATCCCAGTACTGCCTTTTGCACTCTCTTGTTGACTATAAAGGCCACACCATTTTTTCTACGAGATTCCTGGCCACAGTAGTAGATATAATGGTCTTCTGAGTTAAATTCGCCCATTCCTGTCCACTTTAGTTCACTGATTCCTAGGATATCGATGTTCAGTCTTGCCATCTCATTTTTGACCACGTCAGGCTTACCTTGATTCATAGATCTTACATTCCAGGTTCCTATGTAGTATTGTTCTTTGCAGCATTGGACTTTCCTTTCACCATCAGACACATCCACAACTGAGGGTCCTTTCGGCTTTGGCCCAGCCGCTTCACTCTTTCTGGGGTTACTTGTACTTGCCCTCTGCTCTTCCTCAGTAGCATATTGGACACCTTCCGACCTGAGGGGCTCATCTTCCGGCGTCATATCTTTTAGCCTTTTGATACTGTCCATGGGGTTTTCTTGGCAAAAATACTGGAGTGGGTTGCCATTTCCTTCTCCAGGGGATCACGCTTGGTCTGAGTTCTCTGCTGTGGCCTGTCCGTCTTGGGTGGCCCCCCACGGCATAGCCCACAGCCTCATTGAACCACGCAAGCCCCCTTGCCATGACAAGGCAGTGATCCATGAGGGGGCATAATAGAGAGCAGCATAATAGAGTTTAAATTAAGGGTGGGAAGGTAGTGGTTGGATATTAGGACAAACTTTTTGACAGTAAGAGTTGTGCAACAGTGGAATCAGCTGCCTAGGGAGGTGGTGAGCTCCCCCTCCCTGGCAGTCTTTAAGCAGCAGCTGGACAAAGACTTGTCAGGGATGCTCTGATCCTGCACTGAGCATGGGGTTGGACTAGATGGCCTGTATGGCTCCTTCCAACTCTGTGATTCTATGGTTGCCAGCTCCGGGTTGGGAAATACCTGGAGATTTTGGGGGTGGAGCCTGAGGACAGTAGGATTTGGGGAGGGGAGGGACTTTAGCATGGAGACCACCTTCCAAAGTGGTCATTTTCTCCAGGGTAACTGATCTCTGTCTCCTGGATACCAGTTGTAATCCCAGGAGACCTCCAGTCACCACCTGGATGTTTATTTAATTTATTTATTTATTATTGCATTTCAACCCCGCCCTCCCCACGAGCGGGCTCAGGGCGGCTTACAATAGGGCACCATGTGCCAAAACCTAAAACAGCATAAAAACAGGATAAAACAATCAACATTAAAGTGCTCAGTGGTTACAATCAAAATCTAACAAGATGGAATCAAATTTACAAGATGGACTCCCCAGGATTTTGCATAACAATAGGGAGGTTAAATACCCATGGTTATTACTTGGCCCCATCCAGCGGTACTGACCATAGCAATGTCATGGTTGATCTTCTTTGGGCCACCCCTCTGGTCTACCAATGATGGTAGTGGTAGTGGCGGCTCCTACTCGAAAGCCTGGTGGAAGAGCTCCATCTTACAGGCCCTGCGGAACTGTACAAGGTCCCGCAGGGCCCTGATCTCCTCCGGGAGCTCATTCCCCCAGGTAGGAATGTTGGCAACCCTAATAATGTGTTGGGCCTGCTTTGCCAACCTGGCACTCACAAGGTGGGTACCAAGAGTAAGGGCCACTGGCTTGTGAAGGCCACTGGCTTGTGTTTCTGCCCACCCTCTGGCTCTGTCTGGGATCTTCAAATGTTGTAGGTGGTCAGTGGTGATTCAGTGACAGTACTGAGGAGGAATGGTGGAGCTTGGACTTGTTTAGTCTTGATTCTGAATGTGCTAATACCCTCCCTCCTCTCGGTCATTGTGCTGCGGCACTGGAGAGCTAGCTATATATATTTTGTAGGATGCAGAAAACCTTGCCGGCATCCTTACCTGCATCCTGGGTCCCACTGTATAGTTGGAAGGCACTTGCTCCTTCCTGAACCTAAGCAGGTCTGGATATGGCCAATGCCTTGATGGGGGAGGACCTTGGGTTCCATGATGATAGGTAGAAATCTAATGTTGTGATTCCCAGCATGGCACACATAGGTGGCAGCATGCCTACCAATGTATTTCTTGTTACCCACTTCCTCTTTTTTAGAAGCATCCTTCTCCAAAGCAGAGATCCAGTTTGGTGTAGTGGTTAAGAGCAGCAGAATCTAATCTGGAGAACCAGGTTTAATTCCCCACTTCTCCACATGCAGCTGGCTGGGTGACTTTGGGGCCGTCACAGTTCTCTCAGAGCAGTTCTCTCAAGAGCAGTTCTCTCAGAGCTCTCTCAGCCCCACGTACCTCATTGTACCTGGCTTTGAGAGCCAGTTTGGTGTAGTGGTTAAGTGTGTGGACTCTAATCTGGGAGAACCGGGTTTGATTCCCCTCTCCTCCACATGCACCTGGCTGGATGACCTTGGGCAAGCCGTGGTTCTGACAAGAGCTGTTCTTGAAAAAGAGCAGTTTCTGTCACTCAGCCCCACCCACCTCACAGGGTGTCTGTTGTGGGGAGGGGAAGGGAAAGGAGTTTGCAAGTCGCTCTGAGACACCTTTGGATAGTGAAAGGCAGGGTATAAACCCAATCTCTTCTTCTCTTCTTCTTCTCACTGGATGTCTGTTGTGGGGAGAGGAAGGGAAGGCCACTCTGAGACTCCGACTGAAGGGCAGGGTAGAAATCAAAATCTCCCTCTTCCTCTTCCTCCTCCTCTACCACAGTGGAACAGGAAATGCTTAAGGAAAGTCCAAGAAGCATCAACTTTGTGTCTGTATGGAGCACCCATTCAGAAGCAGCTGCCTCTGTGGTCATCATGGAATGAATCATGGTTTGGGACCTCTCAATATTTTGTGACTGGCTCCAGATCACAGGGCAGCCATTTTTTGGTGGCATCCACTGCCTGTTCTCCTAATGCCCAAAGTGTCCACAAGCTCAACAAGGCTGAGGTCCCCTATCCCATGATGTAAGAGATTAAATAAAAACCCCAAATCAGTGAATTGGAGGGGGTAAGGGGTGGGTGGTGCTTAAAGTAACTCTGATAAATACATGCATATAGGAAAGGAAATTTAATGAGCACTGACATGGAAGGGAAAATGTTGTGTCATTCTAATCCATGACTATCTCACACTGCTCTAGTTCACTTCCTTCTGGTACTATTACTTCAAAGTTGGTTGGAATTAGGATGAGGACCACTTCCAGGGAGTAGTGAGGTTCAGAATTTGCTGGGATCTTATGAGTCTCAAGGGCCTACTTATCCCCAAATGAATCCCATTCTCACTTTTTATAGAGAAGAAGAAGAGATTGGATTCATACCCTGCCATTCACTCAGAGTCTCAGAGCGGTTTACAATCGTATTCCCTTCCTCTACCCACAACACTGAGATAGGTGGGGCTGAGAGAGCTCTTTGAGAACTGCTCTTGAGAGAATCGCTCTAAGAGAACTGTTTGCCCCAGGAAGATGAGAAGCAGCGTGAGAAAAATTTCTCCAGGTTGAAGGGACCCAATAAGAATGCCTTAACTGAGCTCCCTCACTTAAATCTTGGAGCCAATACTGGATAAAATTAGCCCAACAATCCACATGTTTAATTTTTCTAACCTGAGATTTCGGGTTTGCTCCATTCCAGTCACAGGGCAAAGCAAGTAGTACCAAAAACAAAACCCTTACAGAAGGTCCACTTTCCTTCCAAGCTTGTATTCGTTGCCTTAATCCCCACACCTGAAAAATGTACAGTCCAAATTTAATCCTACCCCATGTCATATCAGACACTGAAGCTTTTGATCCGCTTCAGAACATACAGGATTTATTTGAAAGCTTTTTGACGTACGCTTCACATCTCTCAACTTAATAAAAATCTCCAGCTGGCCTCAAGTTCAGCCTTCCCAAGAGGCAAAATGAAAAGTGCCAAATTGTCTCACTGCATTCTGACCACGCTCAGAAGACCGAGGCAGAAATAGGATGGGGGAGAGAGAGAGAGAGAGAGAGAGAGAGATTCTGGCAAGTCTGAGGAGAAGGGAAATGTCCTTGTGGGGATGGGGTAAGGAGAAACAAAAAAGACACTTCTGAAGAGAGACTACTGATATTGTGGGGACAGAGATTGAGGTTAAAGAGCAAATAAATACAGTCAACCTGCTAAGGAATTCAGGTTAAAAAAAGGGTATGAGTCATCAAAAGAATGAAATTCTGAGGTAAACTGTCTGGAATAAGAGGAGCCTCACTGGTGGAAAAATGACACTGAATGAATATGTGAAGAGACTAAAGGATTGAGCTGTGAGGAATCCACTCTGGATGCTCACTCAGCTAGCTCAGATTGTTTACAACAGTGATTCCTCAACATGGTGCCCATGGCCACTGTAGCACCCACATATATTTTTCTTGGTGTCCACTCCTTTCTTCTCCAAAGCAAAGAGCCAGTCCTGTTTTTTCTTCTACCATACTGGTGCAAGGGATTCTTCTGAAGAACCTAGGAGGCATCACCTTTGTGTCTGTATGGAGCACCAGTCCAGGTCTGCACACTTCCAGTCTCGTGTTTGGACGCTGGTAGCTCATCCTCCTCTTCTGAGAGGGGGACTTCAGCATCTGACTCCATGTTCAGCGAATGGATGATCTGTGAGGCCTTTTGGTGGGGCAGCCCTGGCTTGGAATCAAAGTATGGGAATCACCAACAAGGTCTGGAGTAGGGATGGGCATGAACCAGGAAAATGTGGTTCAGCTTGCAGTTCTTGGTATGCCTGGTTCACGAACCATCATGAAGTTCTCAGAGCAAAATGAACCGGTTCAATTTGTGAGATTCATGACATGGTAGAATCCCCCCCACCCCGGCATGCTCGAGACACCAAATTCACAGGGGAATTACAGCCCTTGGGAGTAGCAGAAGTGTTCTGGGGACTGGAATGACAGCCCCCCAAGTGAAATGACAGCCACTGGGATTAGCAGAACTGTTTTGGTACAGGAATGACAGGTTGCAGAGTAGAATGACAGCCCCTGAGAGTAGAAGAAATCTTCTTGGGCTGGAATGATAGCCTCCAAAGTTTGGTGGGAGTTTGTGCCTGTAGGTGTGCATATCCCCCAACCTCAAGTCCTCCTCCAAGCTCTCTTGTGAAGTGTGGAGAGACTTTAAAATGCCTTTTTTCCGAGCTGTATGGCTCAGGATCATGACTAGAAAACAGATCCTTGCCCTAAAGAATTACTACCAGGCAATTGTTCTGGAGTGTGGGACTCCTAAAGTTCTGGGCCAGGGAAAGGAAGCTACTTGTTGATCCTCGAAATTCAGCACTTTGATGCAGTTGCACTATAGGAAGGGTTTCCCAATCTTTAATTCTTCCCACTTGCCCATGATTCTTTGCAGGCCCCTAACTTGTTGCATGCCATAGGAAAATCAAATATATTCAGCCATTATTTTTGCATTCTGGGAATATCTTTACTATACTGTTGCACTTGTGGACTGGTGCCAAAGCCTTTGGCAGCAGAATGTACGGGCAGCAAAGAGTTTGGAGTACAGCTTCTGTGAAGGAATGGAAAGTTGTCATTTTAGTTGGCCTTCACAAAAGGACAAACTGAGGACCTGGGTGGAAATCCGAGAAGACAGGAAAGCTCAGGACAGAAAGGGACATAATAGGCACGCAGGAGGGCCCTGCCACCATAATCAGGAGAGACTGAACTGCTGATTGTCATCAGCAAGGGAGGAGGACAATTCCATCAAGTCCCCCATGGTTTTTTTTTTTTTTTTTTGCTTTTAAAATATTTTATTGATATATTAATGTTTTATAATGGTATACGAGTTTTGCAGTAGCTATACGTCAGTGCTGAATATATATGTATATATATGTATATTAAACATTTGCTATATAAAAAGCAGTACAATAAATATATAGTTTATAGCAACATCTTTTATGAGTGAGTTGAGGGTTGTCCTTCACTCTGTAGTACTATTTATTAATGTAAATAGATGCTAAGTATAAAGTCTTCTTGAAAAGGAAAGAAGAGGGAAAGAATAGTTGGTGTTTTAAGAGGAAAGCAATTGCTGATAGACGGAAGTCGGAGGTGAGAGGTCTTGCGAGAGTATGTGTTCAAAAAAGGGGGACCATTTTTCTGCAAAAGATGTTGTTTTGGGGAAGATGTCTGTTTGGTGAATGCGATCTGTGATTTTCTCCATTATTAAATAGTCCCATATTTTTGTGTACCAGTTGGATATCATAGGGCTTGATGAAGATTTCCAGTGTGCCACTATGGTTGTTTGCGCAGCTGTCAGCAAGCTGTGGATGAGGTCCCATCTGATTCTTGGGACTGAAGGATCGCACCCATGGCATAAGAAAATCAGCTCTGGTGACAGTGATATTGTGTATCCTGTTATATTGTTGATTTGTATAAGAACAATGTTCCAGAATTCCTGTATTTGGGGGCATCGCCACCAACAATGTGCATATGAACCATAATTACTGCATTTCTTCCAACAAAGCCTGGAGTTTGTGGGAGATATCATAGCCAACTTTTTCGGTGTGAGATACCATCTCGATAAAATTTTGTAGGTTTGTAACTTTACATAAGCTGAATGTGAAGGAACAAATAGGTTGCGCCAAATAGAGGACCATTGCTCAACAGTGTATTCAATGCTGCAGTCTTGTGCCCACGCTGTTTAATATGGTAGGGGCTTTGAGTTATATTGTCGCTGTAATAAGGTGTACATTTTTTTGATAAGACCACGAGTATTTGTGGTGTCACATTTCGGCACTGCTTCAAAGTCTGTTAGAGGAGAGTTCTTTTATTTGGATAGATGTATTTGGGTGGTCATATGGTGTAGTTGAAAATAGTAGAACCACAGAATCTTATCATGTAATTGTCATTCCAAGAGTATTTTTGGTTCATGATTGGTGCCCACCCTTAGGTCTATCAGACAGATGACATTGGCCTGTCTCCAAGTTGGGGTTATTGACGGATCTGCTCCAGGGGGGAACCAGGGTTGGTGGAAGAAGGTAGAGAAGCATGAGATCTTTGGTACCAGTTTGTGCTTCAGAGAGTCCCACACCTTGAGTAAAGTCGTGAGAAGGATATTGTCTTGAAGTTTGGGAGAACGTATTTGTGGTTTTGTCCAGACTGTTTCTTGAAGAGTTAAGGGGATGAAGGGTTGGGTCAAGTATTTTAACCCATTCCACTTGTTTTCCAAGTCGTAGGATTTTAACAACATTGGCTAAAAATGTAGCTTTATAGTAAGTGGTTATATCAGGATATCCGAAGCCACCATATTGTGAATGTAATTGCAGTTCTTTGAATCCAATGCGTGGACGTTTGTGCTGCCATAGAAACTCGTTGAGGGTAGTTTGCCAGTGCTTCAATATTCTTGGGGCGATTTCTATGGGCAGTGGTCTAAATAAAAAAATAAATTTTGGGAGGATGAATGTTTTATTAAGTGAAAGTGATCCTGCCAGGGGAATGATTGTTTTGACCATTTTTCAAGATCAGTTTTGATTTTTCGAAATTTTTGAAGATGATTGTGTTTGAACAGGTCTGTTAGAGAAGTTGTGAGAGATATTCCCAGTATGGCAGCGATTTATCGGTCCATTGGAATGGGAAAGTCTGTTTTAATTGTAATAGTCGAGATGAAGAAACATTCAGAGGCAAGACTGATGATTTAGCTTTGTTTATAGTTAGCCCTGTGGCTTTTCCAAACGTTGAAAGCTCAATTTCTATTTGGTCCAGCGATTCTTCTGGGTTGGTGATGTAAAAAAGCATGTTGTCTGTGAACATCCTCAATTTGAGTTCTTGGCCAGCTAGTTGGGCACAATGGATCTTGGGATTATGTCTTATTGTGGTGACTAGAGGCTCTAGGGCTATTGCAAACAGTATGGAAGAAAGGGGGAATCCTTGTCTGGTTCCTCTATGCAATCAAAATACTTCAGAGGTTACCCCATTGACCCTCACTAGTGTGTTAGGATGGGAATACAGTGCTGCTATCATTTTGGTGAAAGTATCTCCAAAGTTCATATGTTGCAATAAAGCATGTATGTATGGGAATTCCAGCATGTCGATTGCTTTTTCGATATCGAAGGAAAGCAGTAACAATTCAGAGTCCTTTTTTGTATATGACGAGATAAGACTGAGGATTTTGTACGTGTTGTTGGTCAGGTCTCTACCTGGCATGAAGCCTGACTGGTCAGGATGGATATATTCAGTAATCAGTTCATTTAGTCATTTGACAAAGATGGCTGTAAATATTTTGTAGTCTTGATTCAGTAGTGATATTGGATGAAATGAGGCTGGGGAGGTATGATCTTTTCCTGGCGTCCCTCATGGAACACATCGATGCTGCGTTCCATGAGGGAGGGAGGGAGCCAGTAATTAAGATGTCATTGTAAATTTATGTTAGAAGTGGTGAAGTCCCCCATGGTAAGGATTCTAATTGTCCCCAAGCCACTGGTCAGTGGAAGGACTGAGTGGCAGGAGCAGCCCTGGCTGGTATGATGGATGTCGCTGGCCATCTTAAAGACAGAACTGGAGGAAACTCAGGCTCTAAATCCTTCAGATAAATAAATAAATGAGTTGAGAATAAGGGCCCTGAAGGACAGGTGGCATGTGTCTGGCATGTAGCCACAGGGGGACAACAATTCCTCTGCACTGCCTCTGTTCTGCTTATAACAGTGAAGCCTCTGCTGATATGGCAGCATAGAATATTCAGAGGATGAATGTGTTTGCACTTCATAGGGTTGCCATCCCCCCAATAGGGTGGGTTTTCCTCCAATTTCCCCCAATTTCAGGGGGGCCAATCCACCGCCGGCCCTGATCCCGAAGAGCCCTGAGGTGCCTGATGTGATGAAGTACTTCTTCACCCAAAGAGTGATTAACACATGGAATTCACTGCCACAGGAAGTGGTGGGTGCTACAAGCATGGACGGCTTCAAAAGGGAATTAGATAAGCATATGGAGCAGAGGTCCATCAGTGGCTACTGCCTCTGTTCTGCTTATAGCAGTGAAGCCTCTGGCCTTTTGGCTGAGCTGATATGGCAGCATAGAATATTCAGAGGATGAATGTGTTTGCACTCCATAGGGTTGCCATCCCCCCAATAGGGGTGGGTTTCCCCCCAATTTCAGGGGCCCCAATCCACCGTCGGCCCTGATCCCAAAGAGCCCTGACGTGCCTGATGTGATGACATCACCTGGAGGTGATGTCATTGTGCCAGGCACATAGTGCAGGGGAGGCTCTAGCATTTGACTAAAAACTCTATGGTGACCAGAAGATCCCCCCGCTGCCGCCACTAGCAGACAGTAAGCACCTGGCTGCCCTAGCACTTCAGCTTTTGTGATGAAAGGAAGAGTTGGCTGGGCTTCACAAGGGTCAAGCTGAAAGGGGAAGTCCTAGAATGGAGGGATGCTGAAGGCCTGAGAGCCTGGAGCAAGAGGCTGAAGGAAAGGTGCTGAGTAGGGAATGGAATGAGGAACCTGGATGAAATTGAGGAACATTAAAAGAGGGGCTAGGGATAGATGGTTTGGAGGGAAAGGCACCGGAGATGGGAAATTGAGGCAAGAAACTGGATATCCATGTAGAAATGGCATAGTACTAAGCAGGGCCTTTGCGGGGGGGGAGAGAGAGGTGCTGGAACTCTCAAGAGGGAAATGAAGTTTTCAATCTATATACTGAAAACTTATGAACTTTTAAACGTTTTAATAAGAATTTTGTTGAAGAGGTTCTAGAACCCTGTTCCGGCCCATTCCCCCAGGAAAAAAGCCTTGGTGCTAAGGGTCAGGAGGGGTCATCCACTATGGAGAGCGGGGAAAGGGGTGCTTAGGGAGCCTGATATAGAGACCGGTTGGTCAAGAAAGAGGTCTAAACCAGAGGTGTCAAACTCATTTGTTACAAGGGCCTGATCTAACATAAACATCATTGTCGGGCTGGGCCACGTGTGTCATAAAACGTAATGCCAGGTACTGGAAATATAAGCTGTATAAAGGACAGCAGCTGGTAAGCTCTAAGTTGTTGTATCCTCACTGCAAGTCCCCATGGGCTGGGGGTATGTGCAAAGGAAAACGAATATGGGTGGACTGGAGAGCCAGTGGTGCAGCACTGGGCAGATGATCCCACGCTGCTTGACTGCTGCAGGCGAGGTTGTTCCACCATGCTGAAGCCACAATTGGAGGGGCTCTGCTTACTCCCCCCAAGCAGTCTCCTGTTCCCTCCCTTGCACTGGTTGCTCGCAAGCCACATAAGAGCCCTGAACGGGCTGGTTCTGCCCCACCGGGCCTTATGTTTGACACCCCTGGTCTAGACTGACCAGGGAATTCTGCCCATTGTGGCTTCTGCTGGCCCAGCCACATTGTATCATGAGAACCCTAAGGGGAGCAACAAGAGACTGTGTGGGGGAGGAGGCTCCCCATATTGATTCAAGAGAGTGTCTTGGCTCCCAAGATTTTAAGCTGGATAGTACTGAACATCAACATTCACACGGGGAAATTATCAGGGGCAGATGTTCAGGGAGTATATTCCCTCCAGCCCTACCACAGCAGGGGCTTGCCCCAGTCAGTTCTGCCTGGGCTGTCTTGCAAGCTGCCACACCTGAGTTAGAATAATTCGGTGGCCCTTGATTGGAATAGGATCTCACTTCTCCATCTTGTTCCCGTGGCAGTATTTGCTCGTTGTGCTGAGATTGACAGGCTGTTTGCTAATGACAAAGCCCTTCTGCCCCAGAGGTTAGCATCATTACTTCTTCGTCAAGCAACTCTTCCACAAAGATTCACCTGTTTCAAGGGTGGCTCAGTGTGAAACACTGCACTATGAAAATAAAGCAGTGACTTTTGGCCTTTCCAGCAGTAGCAGAAATGGAAGCAATTGTAGATTGGTGCCCAGGAGTGAAAGAGTTGGCAGGGAAGTTTATTTTCCTAGGGTTATAAGCTTTGGGCTGCAGCCCTAAGCACACTTTATTTTTTTATGTACCCCATTTATGTACCCCATACAACATTGTTCTCCCTTCCCCCATTTTATCCTCAACCTGTGAGATAGGTTAACCTGAGAAAGAGTGGCTGGTCTAAGGTTATCCAGCAAGCTGCTATGCCAGAATGGGGGCTTTGAAACTGGTTCTCCCACATCCTAATGCAACACACTGCGCTGGGAATAATCCCCATTGAACTCAGCAGGGTTTCCTGATGAATAAGCATGCATATTCTTGGGCAGTGCATTGGGTTTAATCAGTGGCCCACAGTGCAACAATGACAGCTGTCATTCTGCTCTCATATAGATCCTAGCAACGCCATCATTGGACTCAGCAATATCAGCCCTACCATCTCAGGTTCCTACTCCTGCCCATCCTCTAACGTGATTTATGCCAACATGTGTCAGCAATGCCCTTCCACTCTCTACATCGGACAAACAGGCCAGTCCCTTCGACAAAGGATTAATGGACATAAGACTGACATCGAAAATCACAACATTAAAAAACCAGTGGGGGAACACTGTAGCCTTCCAGGACATTCAGTTGCTGACCTAAGAATAGCAGTTATTTTACAAAGGAATTTCCAAGGGAGGTTAGAAAGAGATACTGCTGAAACAAAGCTCAAGACAATACATACACCGGGACTGAATCGAGACCTAGGTTTCCTGTCTCGTTGCAAATGGTAATTTCTTCACGCCTACTATCTCTCTGCATTTTACACCTAATCCGATCACACCTGCCATTGTCATTTGCCTGCTAATGTCATTTGGCATCTGAGATCACTCCACTTTCCAATATATAGGGCAGATGGACTCACATTCTAGCTGTATCTGAAGAAGTGAGCAGTGACTCATAAAAGCTCATACTCTACCAAAATTTTGTTAGTCTTTAGGGTGCTACTGGACTCTTCAACTGTCACTCTATTCAGGATTGGATTTCTAACCACTTAAAGCTTTAAAGCATTAATCCATGGAAAGTTGATTGAACCCTGTTGAAAAGCGTGGGACTTGCACAAGGCTTTCTCAGGAAGACAGCCTGTTGGATTGTACCCTTATTTGGTTACTTGGCAGGGTTGTCACTGGAGAGATAAAATGGTCATCTTTTGTAACCCAATGGACTGAACATATGGCATAGAGATGATGATTGCAAATGGCCATATTTTTTACATATTTGGAAACCTATTACTGGTGTTTATGCCACCATTGTTATTATCATTTCTATTTTTTCTGTTTGAGGTTTGTAATTATTACAAATTATTACAAATATATAAAAGTTTTTAAAATTGGTAGGGTTGCCAACTTCCAGCCGGGGTGGGAGTGTCTCCTGGAATTACAACTGATCTCCGGGCAACAGAGATCAGGTCCCCCGGAGAAAACAGCTGCTTTGGAGGGGGGACTGCTGCATTGTTCCCCACCGAGGTCCTTGCCCTCTCCAAACACCACCTTCCCCTGGCTCCACCCCCGAATCACCAGGGATTTCCTAACCTGGAGTTGGTAACCCTATTAATTGCTGGGAGCTCGTTTCAATTATTGAAGGCAATCAGGGGGGCTTGCAGATTGGAAGTTTGCATTCATTTGCTGAATCTCTTGTGGGATTATAGTAACATAAGGGAACATAAAGGAGAATATTACATCTTCCCTCTTCTTCTTAAAATGGTTTAACTGAAGGCCAAGCTAAACATTGCTTGTGACATTAGTTGAGTCAATTTAAGAACATAGGAACATAAGAAGAGGCAAAAAGTATTAAGGTTTGAAGACAGTTCTCTCTCCTCTCTGACTCCTCAGATTCTTTCAGCCTTTGCCCTGTAGCAATTATCCAGGGAATCTTCCACAAGGAAGCAACCCCCAACTCTGAAACCACCTAGGGTTGCCCACTCCAGCTTTGGAACTTCCTGGATGTTCCCTTCCTCGGAAGGGAAAGGAGTTTGTAAGCCGCTCTGCCTTTGGGTAGTGAAGGGCGGGGTATAAATCCAATCTCCTCCTCCTCCTCCTCTTCCTCCTCTTTCTTCTTCTTCTTCTTCTTCTTCTTCTTCTTCTTCTTCTTCTTCTTCTTCTTCTTCTTCTTCTTCTTCTTCTTCTTCTTCTTCTTCGTGCCTTTAGAGGGAGCTCAGCAGGGCATGATGCCATAGTGATCTCTGGAGGCCCTGCTTCGGGTGCCCCTGCCTTCTGAGATTAGACTGAGATTCTCAGTCATTGCCCCAAAACTCTGGAACTCTGTCCCCAAGGACATTTGTGTGTCCCCTTCTGTGGCCGTCTTCTGCCCAAAGGTGAAGGCTCTGTTTCATTTGGCATTCCCTCAGTGATCCCTCCTTCCTAACCAATGTTTTAATTGCTGTTTTTATGTTTTATTATTGTTTTAATGATGTGTGTTGGGGGGGTTGGTTTTAAGGGTTTTAAGATGTGAATTTATCATGTATGTTTGATATTGTTAACCACCTTGGTGGCCCTTGTAAAGGCAGAAAGGTGGGATACAAATATTGGAAATACATAACTGAATAAATGGTGTCCACCCCGTCTGGAACTTCCATTTTCTCTCTGGCAACCAGTCTCTGTAGTCTGGAGGTAGCTGTAATCCCAGATCCCGCCTGGAGGCTGGCAGCCCTAAAATGACCACCTCAACATATGTGTAGGCTGGGCCTAAACCCATTGCCTTTGCTGCCGCAGCGAGGGCACAGGCCAAGAGGCTCCTACAGACTGGCCACCACTGCAGGGGCCGCTTGACTCAGTTGGCTCCAGGAGAGTTTTAAGAACCCAGCTAGGGATGCCAACCTCCAGGTGGTTGCTGGAGATCTTCTGCTATTACCACTGATCTCCAGGCAACAGAGATCAGTTCACCTGGAGAAAATGGCCACTTCAGCAGTTGGACTCTGTGGCATTGTGCCCCAAACCTTGCCCTCCTGAGGCGCCACCCTATAAATCTCCAGGTATTACCCAACCCGGAGCTGGCAACCCTAAGCCCGTTCCAGCCCTTTCTGAACAGAAAGAACCAAAGGCTGTTTCGTTAGCTATCAAAGAATGAAATAAACTATCTTGCTCTGCCTTAAGATCTCTAACAGGAACCTATGTTGAGAATTTGATAACATGAACCTTATCCAAATGCCATCAGTCATCTTCTTTGCTAGTCAGTGCAATGGCCAGCCACGGTCTTTCTTCATGGGGAATCCAGCCTTCCCACAGCTATCCCTAAACTTCTCAGAGAGTCATAATTTAAAAAAATAAAATAAAATCTGGCGTTTTGAGCCCATCACTGATTTATTTTGGACTGTTGATAAAAATTCACACATTTCGAAAGCCGATAATTCCATTTGCCAGTTTGGTCTGCATGTTCCAGGAGAGGTGTTGCTGTCCTTTTTGTGCATTTCTTATTATGACAGTTTCCAGATAGTTTCCTTGGCAAGTGAAACAGCAGCAAGAAGATCTTCATTCTCGATCCATACTACTGGAAGGAAGAGGAGAAAGTTGTGGTGGTTGACAGCCTTTGGCAAGGACTTTGTCTCTGTGGTGGGATGCTTGGACGGAGGAAGAAGTAAGGTTGCCAGCTCCAGGGTCAGAAAGACCTGAAGATTTGGGAGGTCTTTCTGACCCTGGAGATTTGGGGGGTGGAGCCTGCACAGGGCGGGGTTTGTGGAGGGAAGGGACTTCAATGGGGCACAATGCCATAGAGTCCACCTTCCAAAGTGGCCATTTTCTCCAGGTGAATTTATCTCTGTCTCCTGGAGATCAGTTATAATAGTGGAAGATCTCCAGCCACCACTTGTAGGTTGGCAACCCTATGAAGGAATGATGGGTCAGAGTGCGTTTTCCACCAATGACATGGCCTCCCTCCACAACCTTTGTCTCTGAATTGGCAGCCTGGTGACTAAGCGGTATCAAAGCCAGGCCTAACAGAGATGGGTGCTGGAGCTGTAGAACAGTTTCAAACATTGTGTCCGTTGGTCACTTGTTCTCTAAAGTGTGGGCAAAAAATGTGTCCATGTGCAGTGGAGCACACCCATTGCTCATGCACAAAGCCCAGCAGCCAGTTGGTTGAGGTGCATTGGTGCACTGGTGCATTGGCCAGGCAAGGGGGCGATTGCAGAAGAGACACCGTGGGGATTTTGGCAGGTACGTGTCCTTTGGCACAGGAGCATGGTGATTTCTTCCCCTGGTTGATTGGCAAGATGCTGAAGCTACTTAAGCAAGCGTTTGGTAAAAAGGCAGAGACAGGAGTCATTTAAAAGAGGCTTCGGCTTCATTTTCTGTTCTTCCACTGACTATTAATTTTGTTGATATGGGGGCGTTAAGGAATGGGTCCAAACCTTGAAGTGCTAGGACCCTTCCAGTTTCCTTCCCACACCTGGGGTGCACATATTCCATGCACTCAGGGCTGCCAAACTCCAGATGGGGCCTAGAGTGCTCCCAAAATTACAACTGATCTCCAGGCAATGGAGATCAATTCTCCTGGAGGAAATGTTTTTGGAGAGCAAATTCTATGGCATCACTTTCCCCCTTCCAAGAAGAAGAAGCGATTGGATTTCTACCCCGCGCTTTACTACCCAAAGGAGTCTCAGAGTGGCTTATAGCCTCCTTTCCCTTCCCCTCCCCACAACAGACACCCTGAGGTAGTTGGGGCTGAAAGAACTCTTTCAAGTACTGCACTTGAGAGAACAGCTCTGAGAGAACTTGTGGCTGACCCAAGGTCACACCAGCACCTGCATGTGGAGAAGTGAGGAATCAAACCCAGTTCTCCCAGAGTAGAGTCTGCACTCCCAACCACTATACCAAACTGGCTCTCTTCCACCTCTCTTCCCTTCCCAAACTCCTCCCTCCCCAGTAAATCCTCAGATCTCTAGGAATTTCTCAAATTGGAGTTGGCAACCCTTCCTGCAGATTTTTAAAAAAGGAAATCCAGCTCAAGGGTATCCTGGTGGTGAGTATTTGATCACCACTGGCTGTGCTTATGGAAATCGACTTCTGCGGGCCTCCCTTGCTGGGTCAAGGCAATGACTGGCCAGTTAGGGAGTCCGTGGCTCCTCCTCCTGTAATTCTAACCCACCTGCAATCTCACAGCACAGCTGGAAGCCTGTGACTGCTGATGTTTGCTGAAGATTTGCATGCGGCTGTGACATTGCATAGAATCACTAAGCCCACTATATGCAGCCTCACAGCTTCCCAAGTGCTGGCTGCGAAGCGAATGTTCGCCTCACCTTCTTTTTCCTTGTCCTCCATCATTAATTAAATCTGCTCTTTTCTCCCGGGTGACAATTAAACATCTGCAGGATGTGGAGAATTTTAGTGCTGGGCAGGGAAGGAGAACTCTTTGCATCTTTCTGTTCTCAGCGTAATTGCTCCATTTTAATGAGGAAGGTGTCCCCCCCCCTTTCCCGAACATCTTAACTATGGCAGCAGTGGAGGCTGGTGGGATCATTTGCATATCACTTCATCAAGTTAAAAAGGGTGTGAAAATGCCACACTCTTTTTTTCCTTCTATCCCTATGCTAGGTTTGTAATGGATAAAGTTTCTCACTAATGACTGTGGGGAAATTAGTTTCCGATCCCCAGGGTCCCTTGAAAGAGGCACTAAAGATATCAAAAGGACAACCGATCAGGGAAGCACCAGATATGGTGAAGGTCTTTGGCAGCTGTTTGTCAGAGAACCCAATGAATTTTTGTCTTTAATTTTGTTCTAATCAGGTGACTGCATAAGACCGCTGAGAGAGAATCCCAGGCTTTGCTGTGACTTAATGCATGCAAATGAGAACCTGAAATCGTCTAAAATCTAAAGCAGCATCTAAATAGCTAAGCAGATCTCCAGTTTGTCTCATGTGAAGACCGCCATGCTTTTCTTCTCCTCTGTTCTCTGCTTTATGCAGGTCCGGGGAGTTATAATTAGCGCCAGAGACAGTTTTGGAGGACTGCTGGCTTTTATAGGTTCAAAAGGAGAGGAGCCACTGCTTCTTCGTCCCATCATGCTGTGCTGCAGCCTAAATTGTCCCAGCATGCTTTGTACCTGGCATAAATTAACCTTCACTGTTTGCACAGTTCCTCCTCCATTCTATTTTAAGGCTTCAAATTGGGTCTTCTGGCATGCCCCTTTCCATCTTTTGTGCCCCCTCCCTTGTTTCGTTTAACCTGCAAGCTGAAGAAGAATTCCAGGGAAGTCAACAGCCTGCACATTATATTTGTACTTTTAGCTCCTAAAAGTGCTACGCTGCTCTTAGATGCAGCAAAGCATTTTGGCAGACAAAAAGATTTCCACCTGCAGACCACGACTTTCTCACCTCTTCAGGCACCACAAATGCTCCCTACCCCCTGCTGGTGGCCAAGGGGGACCTGGCAACCCTACCCCCAAATTGCTGCCCCTGTGGCTTCCCCATTGGGTTGCCACCCTCCAGGTGGGGTCTGGTGTTCTCCTGTAATTGCAGCTGTTCTTCAGATGACGTAAATCCTTTCCCCTTGAGGAAATGGCAACTGTGGAGAGTACACCCTATGGCCTTCCATCTATCCAAAGTCCACCCCCCCCAGACACCCCCCCAATCTCTAGGAATCTCCTAAACCACAGTTGGCAATGGCAACCTTGATCCCCCATAACCCAGAAGCAGCATTTTGGTGCAGGGGGATTTTGGACTGCAGAGGGAGGGGAGACAAGAAAGGGGTGCTCAGTGCAACAAAACCGTTTCAATCAAGGGAACACTCCACTGACTCTAAGTCCTTGAGTGGAATGCCTCCAATGCACCAGCCCAGTTCTCTGTTTCTTTTGCTGCCATTGCATGAGTAGGAAAGGGTAGATGTCTTGAACAGCATGTTCTGCCTAAACTAACCTCTCTGTTCTACTCATCACAAGCTTGGGGCAATTTGAAAATCTGAAGCTGTGGAAGTTCTAACATGCTAGCGATGAGATTTTTGAAGAGTGAGTTCCAAGGGCAGAATGCAGAGGCATAGAAAAGTGATTGATTCTTTGCCTAATATGAGATGTTCTCTCGGTTACCTTCTTATTAGCTGATGAACAACAATGACAGTAGGCTAGAGCAGTGGTTCCCAGCCTTTTTGGTACAGTGACCTGCAAGTCTAACTTTATTTTGGACAGCGACCCATCAAGGGCTGGCCCAAGGTTTTTGGTGCCTAGGCAAACTATGACCTTGGCTCCCATCTATTCCGGCAGTTCATTTTCTGTAGTGCCAAAGCAGTAAGGATGGACACAGACCCAAACCTGAGCCAAAGTCCAGGCCAGACTATGCCCGGTTTGGGTTCGTGAACCTTGGTTTGTGAATGGCATCTTCCCCCAAACAGCCACTGAGCTTCTGCTCGGTTTGGTTCGGGGGTTGGCCCCCAACATGTGTGCGGCACTTCCAGGTGGCATTGGGCCCTGCCCTGGCACACTCGCATAACCCAGAAGTAATGCAAGCATGCTGCCCAATGTGCTTGAGTCACTTTAGGTGACACGGGTACACCAGGAGCGGAGCCCAACGACACTCAGAAGTGACTCAAGCACGTCGGGGGGGGGCAATGCACCTGTGTCACTTCTGGATGACATGGGCGGGGCAGGGGCCCAATGCCACCTGAACTGATTCAGTTCAGGTGGGTCTTTTGCTCGGGGGTTTGGTTCAGGGCTCAGTTCGGGGTTGTCTGGCTCATGAGTACCGAATTGGGCTTTCCCAGTCTGTGCCCACCCCTACAAAGCAGATGCTTTTGAGAAACAAACAAATCCTACCGTGAAGTTACTAGCTGTCAGATGGCTTCCCCTCATTATTGTTGTTAAGTAGTGTGCTCAAGAGCACAGCTCTTTTATCTAGGAACACAACAACAACAACAACAACAACACACGGCGAGCCGCAACTATATACAGAAACCCCAGCCCAAAACACACCCACAAAATACAAATAAACCAATAGGAACATAGTTGCTTGGAGCCTTCATTTGCATGGCCTCATTTACGCTTCTGTTACCTGATTGGCTGGCTCTGCAAGGGCGGCCAATCTGAATGTAGCTGCAACGAGCCTCTCTAACAATGATTGTTTGTTTGAAGCTCTCACTATACAACAATTGTCATAAAGAGGGAGGAGGAGCTGGGAACGTGAGGCTGCTGGTGGAACGTGCTGTCAAGTCACAACCAACTTATGGGAAACCTGTAGGATTTGCAAGGCAAGAGATGTCCATAGGTGTTTGGCCACTGCCTGCCTCTGTGTAACAACCCTGGACTTCCTTGGTGATCTCCCATACAAGTACTAACCAGGGCTGACCCTTCGTGGCTTCTGAGATCTGATGAGATCATTCGGGCAAACCTGGACCATCCAGGTCATAAGAACATGTTGTTGTTGTTGTTGTTCAGTCGCACAGTCGAGTCCGACTCTTTGCGACCCCATGGACCAGCTCCTGTCTTCCGCCATCCTCTGAAGTTTGCTCAATTTCATGTTCGTTGCATCTATGACACTGTCCCCGTCTTCTTTGACCTTCAATCTTTCCCAGCATCAGGGTCTTCTCCAGTGAGTGCTCCCTTCTCATTGGGTGGCCAAAGTATTTGAGCTTCAGTTTCATTATCTGACCTTCCAGGGAACAGTCAGGGTTGATTTCTTTTAGGATTGACTGATTTGTTCTTCTTGCAGTCCAAGGGACTCTCAAGAGTCTTCTCCAGCACCATAGTTCAAAAGAACATAAGAGACGCCAATGTTGGATCAGGCCAAAGGCCCATCCAGTCCAACACTCTGTGTCACACAGTGGCCAGAAATACCAGGTGACATCAGGAGGTCTACCAGTGGAGCCAGGACATTAGAAGCCCTCCCACTGTTGACCCCCCTGTTGACTGTCGGTCAGGGCACAGAGATGAACAGAGGGGGTTTGTCATCACCTCCCTCTGCGTAGTGACCCTGGACTTCATTGGTGGGCCATCCAGGGCAGGGCAGAGATGAACAGAGAGGTGGTTTGCCATTGCCTGCCTCTCAGTAGTGACCCTGGACTTCCTTGGTGGTCTCCCATCCAAGTACTAACCAGGACTGATCTTCCTTAGCTTCCGAGATCTGATGAGATCAGGCTAGCCTGAGACAAATAGGAGGTTGGTGAGGAGGAAAACAAGAGAAGGGCAGGAGCGGCCATTAGGGAGGGCTTTCCTGCGACTCACTTTTGGGTCCTGACCCACAGGTTGGGAAACAGTGGCCTAGAGTGGCATAAACTCCTAATTTCTAGGGCAGAGTGAAATGAGGAAGGAAAGAATGACGTGTCATGCAAAATCTCATTCTGTGCAAAACACATCCTAAAATTTGGAGACAATTAAGAGGGTGAGGTTTCCGAAATCAGCAGAGAGGGCTAAACTGATGATGGGCAGAAGAGGCACCGTTAGGAAAGGGTTTCAAAATAGCAAATGCTTGATTAGGCAATTAAGTAAATCTACCAGACATTTATATTTATGTATTTTGTGTATTTCTAGGCTTCCTTTGCCCTGACCTGGATGGCCCAAGCTAGGCTGGTCTTTGTCAGATCCTGGAAGCTAAGAAGGGCTGGCCCTGGTCGGTGCTTGGAGGGGAGGCCACCTTGCCTTGTCAGCTTTTCAAAGCAAAAGACAAACCGAGTTGGCTTGCCATTGCCTAAGTCTGCGTAGCAAACCCAGACTTCCTTGGTGGCCTCTCATCCAAGAACTAACCAGGCCCAAACCTGCGTAGCTTCACATGATCGGACACGATTGGACTAGCCTGGGCCATCCAGGTCAGGGAAAGGGCACTCTAGGCAGGGCGTAGTCACAAATCAACCTCTCCGGTGCATACCTCCTGTTTGGTTGTGGACAGGCAATCTGCTGTATATTAGAAGAAGAAGAAGAGATTGGATTTCTACCCTGCCCTTCACTACCCAAGGGAGTCTCAGAGCGGCTTACAAACTGCTTTCCCTCCCCTCCTGTGAGGTAGGTGGGGCTGAGAGAGCTCTGACAGAAACTGCTCTTTTTCAAGAACAGCTGTGCCAAAACTATGGCTTTCCCGAAGTCATCCAGCAGGTGCACGTGGAGGAGTGGGGAATCAAACCTGGTTCTCCCAGATTAGAGTCTATGCTCCTAACCACTACATCAGACTGGCTCTAGCACAGTTGCAAAAAGTAGCCAAAGAAATGGACACTTGAATGCCAAGGGGGGGGGGGAGAACCTACTCCTGCTGTGTTCAATAAGCCTACTATCTCTAGCTATTTGGGGGGAATCTCAGCACAATGCGCCGGCCCCTCCCTGATGCACGCAGCATGCCAACTGTGGGACAAAGCTGTAATTTTCACCTCGGGGGATGTGCACAACTCCAGTCATTGTTCTCCCTGAGAAGAAGGCTACTCAGCTGGAAGATTGCAATCCGCAGCCATAGGGACTCTTCTAATAGCTTCTTGTTAGATGGATCCAATGGTGGCAGCAATGCAATGGGCCCATTGCTGGATGTCTGCACGGAGTTATTTTGCCACCTCTTATGAAAGGCGGGCACATCAGAGATCCAAGAAAGCATGCAAGCAAGCAAGCCAGGTAGCCTGCCTCCCTATTTATTATTTTCATTTGCAATCTGCCTTTCTTGCTGGGACTCAAGTATGATAATACACCATTCGGTCAACCCGTAGGCCAATTACAAAAATATGGAAATCCAACAGCAAAGATTCCCAGTAAAAGAAAGCTATTCAGTCAACCAGCAACCGGATTAAAAATGTATATTAACATTTGACTCCGACAAAGTCCTAGGAAAACAACGTAATGCTATGGTGCTGGGGCTGAAGAACTGGAAAGAAGGGGGAAAAAACTCTAACAGGGGTCACCTCCCGAGCCGATCCATTACATCACAGCTGTACTACAGCTCGAAGAGTGCCGTCTTGAACAATGGTGTTTTGCAATTTTTGCAAAATGATAGAATCATGGGGGCCTGCCTAACAGCTTCAGGCAGACTGCAACATAATGTGGGAGCCACCAAAGAGAATGCCCGTAAATAGTCAGTTGCTTATTTTACCCGTATGCAGGGTGACTCCCGCAGAAGGGAGATCCGGGTGGGGTAGCCGCATTGGTTTGAAGCAGCAGAACAAAGTTTATTTTGGGTATAAACGTTTGTGTGTGTGTGTGTGTGCGTGCACACAAAAGCTTATACCCAGAACAAATCTTTATTGGTCTTAAAGGTGCCCCTGGACTCAGACTTTGCTCTGTTTCCTCGGAAGGCTTTGTTCTGATGAATGCTGTTGCAGTGGAACACAGAGAGCCCATCCTGCAGATACATGGTTCCAGTGCCATTGATAAGAGTTGCCAACCTCCATGAGGGCCCTGGAGATATCTGACTCAGTAGGAGTCAGTTTTGTGTCGGGCTGCCAATCCCAGGTTGGGATATTCCAAGATACTGGGGGTGGGGGTGGAGCCTAGGGAAGGCAGGGTTTGAGGAGAGGAGGGACCTATTTTTTGGTATTTGTGTGTGTAGGCGTTTATATTTTTGTGTGTGCATGTTTGTGGATGTGCTTGTGAGCCTGGAGGTCATGGTGATTTCTGGCTAGGACATTTCAGTGAGGTGGCTTTGATATTACCGTCCTCTGCGTCTTGGCCCTGGTATTCCTTGGAGGTCACCCTTCCAAGTACTTGCCAGGGTCGGCTCTGCTTTGGTTCAGAGATCTGATGAGATTGGGCTTCCCTGGGCTATCCGGGTCAAGGCAAGGAGGGGAGGGACCTTGGTGGGGCTTGCCATAGAGTAACCCCCTCCAAAACTGCCGTTCTCTCCAGGGGAACTAATTTCTGTAGTCTGGGGATCAGTTGTAATTCTGGAGAATCTCCAGCCCCACCTGGAGGCTGGGAATCCTAGCTAGGTGTGTACGTGTGTGTAAAATGTCGTGAGTCTGATAACTGTGAATGAGGTCTTTCCTAGAGGCTTGATGCCTTGGCTTGGGGGAGCTGAGCCTTTCTCAGAAGGAGTATTTCTTAATGATTGCGGATGTTTTCTCAGTGGACACCAAGTGACGGTCCTTGATTGTCTCAGCTGATGCCTCCATCAGGGCTCAGAAGTGATCCCTCCAGCTGAAGGGCGGGGGGGTAGGTGTGTCCCTGTGTGTAAAGACAGAGATGGTTAGAGTCTTCAAGAGATGGAGAGAGAAGCAGACAAACCCCTGCTGTGAGTTAACTGAAAGACCTTCTGGTACGGGATCTCTCTCTCTCTCTCTGGGGGGCGGGGTCTGATGTAAGCATAGTGGATCTACTGCCTAGTAGGAGTGCCTCTGGGTTTTCACCTGTGCTTTACTTGTAAATGAAGCAAATATTTCCAAGGCGTCGTAAGACTCCAGTGCTCTCCAAAAGAAACAAACCCAAGTACTGATTCAGGTGGGTAGCCATGTTGATCTGAAGCAATAGAACAAGGTTTGAGTCCAGTGGCACTTAATTTTTTTAAAAAAATTCTTTTTACTTGTATATAACAATTTAACAAAACAATATATTGTAAAACCATATACATCTTAACAAGGTATAAACCATACATAACAAAACAAGCATCACAATACAAAGTATATTGTGTAGCTTTACATAATCATAGTAAAGTTAAGCACTTTAAGCTAATTAGACTTTTTATTTTGTTTATTATAGAGAATTGCTTGTGGGTTTTTGGTCATTGGAAGAAACTTATGTTACGTTTTGATTTTCTTTTTTTATTGTTATTTTTTATAGGAATAACCATTTGTGATACAGGGGGTTTGATGGTAGTATATCATTTATCGACATAAAATCTAATACTAATGCACAAAATTGGAGTAGGTTGTTGTATTTGGTGAGAGTGATCTCTGAATTGAGTCTGCAATTTTTGCCATAACAAACTGGTCCCACAATTTGTTACCTTTAAGACCAACGTCTGAAGATACATCTGAAGAAGTGTGCATGCACATGAAAGCTTATACCCAGAATTAAACTTTGTTGGTGTTGTGGATCAGTCAGGAGAAGATGATTCCTCAAGTGAAGAGGACTCCTTGTATAGCCAGCTCTGAAGCAGCAGAAGCTGGCAAGCAAGAAGATGAACTTCAGGTTTGTCAGAGTTCACAGCCCACAGCTGATGCAGAGCCTCTGCTTCTTCCAGTCCAGTTCCAACAGATGAAACCCAGGTGGTAGTTACCAATCCTCCAGTTTCACCCACACGTTTTGAGCACTGGAGATGAAGGCTTAGAATGGAGCTCCAGGAGAGAAGACAAAGCACGCATCTCCTGGCCCAATGCCAGCTGCTTGCTGATGATGAGTAGCTGCGGGGTGACTCCCAAGAAGATGGTTGCAAGTAAGACCTTACAGTAGATGCTTATAAAAGCCAGACAAGGGAGACTGTTTGATGTGGAAGCAACAAGTCACCACTCGGTGGACTGTGTGACCACAGCTCCTGATTCAGCTCCACTCCAGTGACCTTTGGACTGGCTTTGGACTTGGATATCGAACCTGCTTGCTCTTTTATGTGACCTTGGACTGCTAGACCTTGCTTTCTGGACCATGCTCTGAACTGGACTCTACTCTCTGGTAACTGACCTTCTGGACTGAATCTTGACTCTGACTTTTTTCTCTGACTCAGCTTGCACCTAGACTCTGACAGTTGGTCTTAAAAGATGCCACGGGACTCAAACATTGTTTCAAGTGAGTACTGCCTGTGGAACTGTTAACTGCATGGGACAATGAAGAGTCTGCCATAGTATTCATTTAGGTTCTCAGCTGCAGGCTCTTGACAATTTCCACTCAAATCCTTTGCAGGAGAAGCCTCTTGACTTGGGAGGTGTGGATTAGGGATGTGCATTCGGTTCAGATGAACTGAAAAACAAAACGAATAATGCCTATTCGGCATTATTTAGGCCTGCCGAAAGACAAATCAGATTCCCTAATCTGATTCAGCTGTCTGAACAGGGATTCCCCAAATGGATGCCATATATTCAGCATCCATTTGGGGAATCCCTTTGCTGGGTGACAAAGTGACTCCCCAGCCATGGGAAGTCGCACTGCGAAAGAGCCCCAGAAGCAAGGGAAAGTGTTTTAAATTTAAACACTTTCCCTTCCCCCCACTTCGGCTGGCGGGCTGGAGAAATTACGGGGAGGCTTTTAAAATGCCTCCCCACTCTTTCCAGGCCTTCCCCAGCTCACCCACCTTGGCAGGTGGGCCAGGGAAAGCACAGGGAGGCATTTAAATGCCTTCTCACTCATTCCAGGGTCTGCAGACTTTTCTACTAGATTTGAAAGCTAAAATGCTTGTAGCATCACCAGTGAGTTCTAGCAGTGAACTAAAAGTATGGCATAAACTGGATAAAAATCTCATCCTTTTCATGCCTCATCTCTGAACTTTTGAAATGCGTTTTAAAATATATTCTATGGGTTGATTATGATCAGCGCACCCACAAGCCACAAGTCCTTTACCAAGTTTCTCACTGGCAAGAAATTGAGCATGCAAATAGTCTTTCATCATAATCAGCCTGGCAGGGCACAGTAATTCATAAAAAAGATCAGGATATATTGAGATCCAATATTGTTTTAGTCGCAATCAATATTAATAATTGTTTGCATTTTTTAAAAAAGTGCAGTATTGCCATTGAAGAATGAGCAGAGATCAGCTGAGGGGCTTGAAGCACATTCAGTTCCCTCATTATGTTTAAAGGCACCATAATTTAACTTTCAAATGTTTCTTTTTCAAAAATAAAAGAAAGAAAGAAAGAAAGAAAGAAAGAAAGAAAGAAAGAAAGAAAGAAAGAAAGAAAGAAAGAAAGAAAATTACAGGAGATGCGATTGATCTGCAGAAGAAAACAGTAATCTTTTATTTATTTGCAAAATGTTAGGCCCTGGCTTTAATTATACATGAGCAAAATAAGGTCAGTATCTGTTTTATGAAGATCTGCAGCATAAAACTGAGCAGTTTATATGAATAATATTTATTCAGCAGTAGGCTGCAAAAGTCTGCCAATTCTTCCGCTGCTTGTGAAAGCAGAGGGTTATGCACACATTAGCAAAGGTTAATTTTGGAGTACCAAGGGGAGGGTGACCTTTTGCATCCTCTACAACAGCAATTGCATTAGAGTTTTCAGAAGGGGTGTTGTTTTCCAGTTTGCAGTATTGCAAAATTCTTGAATAAGACTTGGTCTTTACTTGAAAATAAGATCATGGCTGTGATCATACACACTAAATCCACTTTTAATCCACTTTCCAACTGGATTTTACTGTGTGGACTGGCAAAATCCAATTCAAAAGTGCATTGAAAATGGATTATTTAGTGTGTGTGATCGCAGCCCATGGATGTTTTAAAGTTTAAGAGTAAGCTCTGCGGAATACTGTCGCTTTTGAAAATTTTCTGTGGCCTCCTACAGCTTCGTCTAAATATTATGAAAGATCTGCGGGGAATGGAACTAGGTTTGCCAGTTTCCAGGCCATGGCAGGCAATCTCTTGCCATCACATCTAATTCCCCACCACCAATCGATGCAGTGGTGGGAGGGGGGAAAACTGGCATTGCTGATGCCAAGATATAATTTCTTGGCAAAATCCTAGATGTGTTGTCACAGGCTACCATTATACTCTAGGAATTCCACTGATCTCTATGGCCTTTACTATAGAGATCTGTAGGATTCCCAGAGTGTTGTAGGCGTAGGTGTAATGTTACTTCTGAGTTTTCACCCGAAAATAATGTCACAATATCCATGATGCTGTTTTCCAGGGCTCTGCCACCGAAAAACCCCCAAGGGGTTGCCGGTGATGGGCTGACAACTGTAAGTATAACAGACGTTTTCTTTGCTGACTAGAGTTGTCAGCACCCGTTGCTTGCCCGTTGCCTGCCACCACTTGGAGCAGCAGCAGGAGAATGGCCATTGGTCCACTGGCATGATATCACTTCTGTGGAAACCTGGAAGTGATGTCAGTCCCCTCTAGGTATTGCCGGAAGCTCTTATGAATTTGCTGTAGAATTTCTGGTGATACCTAGAGAAGTGTGGAGCCATTTCTGGGTTTCCCCTGGAAGTAACATCATGCTGTCACTGACAGGTACCCCACTGGCTACCAGACATCACACTGTCACCGACAGGTATCCCCACCTCCCTGGCCATGCCTGGCAACCCTACTGCTGACCTATGAACCTAAATAGCAAAATACCTGTCAAATGGAGTTGCACTACACTCAAAACCTTAACTTCAATTTTTAATTGCAGTCTTTTTGGGGAAAAAGTCAAACTGCGCAAATGTAGCACGACAAACTGCTTAGGACCACTGCCTGCTCTGACACGGTTGCCATTCCCTCCTGTTGGGGGTCAAGTAAAGGAAAGGTACATATCGCACAAGGTTGCTATTTTGGTCTCCGCCCCCAACACTGTGGCCTGGATTTTCCTGGTAGGGATCCTGCAAAAGGAGTTGCATCCCCCATGGATCCTTGCAGCATACAAACTCTCCTTCCCACCACCCTTCAGCTTTCAGGCGTTTCACTTCAGAGGCTACAGTAGTGCCCTAGGTGTGGAATTTCCTGCATGTTCATCCCGTGGCTGTAACGTTTAACGGTGTGGGTGGAACCTGCTGCATGGGTTCTTACTATGACATTGGCACCTAGCTGGGGGAGGCAATGATTGGAAGGTAAAGACTGGCATGATTAGACTCACCCACGTGGGACTGGACCTTGAAACAATGCAGTAGTGCCGTCGGGTGAACCCATTACAAAGCTTCTTTCCCACTGTACTATTTAATGCCTACAACTACCACAAGGCTCTTGTTCTCTTGGCTGGTTCTCTGCTCGCCTGGTTAAGACTGGGTCACAGCACACATTGTGGTGGCCTCGAAGGAGTCAAAAGATCACAGGGGAAGGGGCTCATATTATTGTTCCTATCTGGCAATACCTGAGACAGAGAGACCAATAATTATTCCACTGAATTCATAAATGGGGGGGGGGGAGATGAATGTGTCTTTCATTTCATACGAGTCCCCATGCTTCAAATTATCAGCTCGAGTCCCAGATTCTTATTAACTCGTGGGTGGCTGATGTGTGAAAGGGAGAGTGTGCTCATTTTAATTAGAGGTTTCACGTTAACAGCTCAAATCAAGATTAGCAGGGGATAGCTCATCTTCGGCATGCGTGCGAGTCGAAAAATCACCTTGACAAAACAGATGGAGCTCTCAGTCATTAGGGAGAAAGTGTTTGTGCCGTTTCGGTGACAAGCAAATTAGTCACCCGGACTTTAAAGATGAAGAGGACTAGTTTTGGGGGGCTCTGAAAACAGTCATGCTGTGTGCTCAGATATGAAAAATGCTCAAATAATGAGAGTAGATGTCCCTGCTGCTGCCACAGTGTCCCCATCTGAAAGTCTGTGGAGGTACACGCACCGCACCCTCACAAAACTGGTTAGCAGGATGTAAAAAAAAAAAAGCCTATAGAGATAGAAAAAGGTTTCTGCTTTCCTCCAAACCGTGACGCTTCCTCACTGTTTTCAGGAAGGCTTTCTCGTTCTACATAATTGTGCTCTGGTTTGTTTGAGCAATTCTGCTACCTTTGCTTGCTCATGTGTGAGACCAGTGATCCCGAACTCAATGTCTGTGGCTGATATTGGACTGAACAAAGAGTTTCACTTGCTCCTGAAATTTTGGAACAAATTTTAAAGGTTTTGGGGGGGGGGGGGGGGGGGAAACCAAGGGAGCTTTGGGTTGTTCCCTATAGAGTGATAGATTAGCAAAGCACAGAGCATGTCCCTGACAGGTATGTCACTTTGGTATGCCCTTGGCTTAGCCATAGATAACAGACTTTCTTACAACTCGGGGCTTGGCACCTCTTCCTGAGGGCTCTTGTCTTTGGAAACTGGAACCAAACAGACCCAGTGTGTTGCAGTGGTTAGAGTGTTGGTCTATACTGGATCTGGGAGACACAGGTTCAAATCCCCTCTCTGCCATGGAAGCTTGCTGGGTGATGTTAGGCCAGGTGCACACTCTCAGTCTTACCTATTTCACAAGGCTATTGTGAGGATAAAAGAGGAGAATGGTGTAAACTACTTTAGGTCCCCATTGGGGAATAAGACGGGGTATAAATGAAGTAAATAAATGATAAGCAGCATCATTCTCCCAAAAAGAAACAGCTGATCCCACCCCCATGGTAGCCATTTTGTGATTGGCCGTGTCCCCCAGTACAGCCATTTTGTGCTGGTGCCTACTTCTCTTAATACTAAACTCAGGGGCACCCAATGAAGTTGATAGGCAATTGGCTCAATACAAACAAAAGGGAGTACTTCTTTACTCACGGAGTAATTAAATTGGAGAATTCACTGCCAGTAGATGTTGTGATGGCCACTAGCATAGATTGCATTAAGAGGGTGTTACATTCACGGAAGAGAGGTCTATCAGTGGCTACTCCATATACAAAGTGCTAGCAACCATCATTGAGGAAGAGATTGGCCTCCGTGCCCTGTTTGTTGGCCCTTCAGGGTAACAGATTGGCTCCTGTGGGAAGCAGGATTGTGGACTAGGTGAGGAATTAAGATTATCAGCAGAGTTTCTGTTCTGATGGTTACAAAGATGAAGTCTGAAGGATTCTCCCATTTGCCATTGAAGCAGTCACGAGCGTGTCTGGGCCGGTTTTTATCAGAACAGAGGGAAAGATGATTATGATAGTTTTGGATCTAGAAGTAGTTTAGCTACTCATCAAGGTCCTTCAAGGCTTTCTGATTAACTCGCTAATGGACGTAGCATGTTATTATGAAGATTAGTAACTCACAAAGCCTGTGGTAATTTGTACCCTGTATGTGTGGGGGGAGGAAATGTTTTCCACTGTGAAAGCATTTCTGCGGCTGTTTATTGAGCTCTCCCATCATACTCCGCAGAAGCAGGAATCTAATCTACTTTACCTAGTGCAATATAGGGTGGGAGCAGGAGAAGATGATATTTGCAAACTTGTAACTTTTTAAGGTGCTTTCACAAGGAATGGTGTGGCCTCCCTCTTTTCTAATTATTTTGAAAGACTTTGATACGAAAAACACAATAAGAAGTTGTGTGATAGATCCATGTATTTGCGAATTATATTTTGGCTCTCCCGAGCAGCTATGCATACTGTTGCGATCAGTTCCTTTTGTTGTTGTTCAGTCGCACAGTTGCATCCGACTCTTCGCGACCCCATGGAACACATCACACCAGGCCCTCCTGTCTTCCGTCGTGTTCCAGAGTTTGCTTAATTTCATGTTTGTTGCATCAATAACGCTGTCTAACCATCTCATCCTTTGCTGTGACCTTCTTCTTTGACCTTCAATCTTTTCCAGCATCAGGGTCTTCTCCAGTGAGTGCTCCCTTCTCATTTGGTGGCCAAAGTATTTGAGCTTCAGCTTCTTTATCTGGCCTTCCAGGGAACAGTCAGGGTTGATTTCCTTTAGGACTAACGGATTTGATCTCCTTGCAGTCCAAGGGAATCTCAAGAGTCTTCTCCAGCACCATAATTCAAAAGCATCTATTCTTCGGCGCTAGGGCTGCCAAGTCCCCCTGGGGGGCGGAAAAACCCCCGCCCCAGAGGCCCGTTCCCCGACGCCGGGGAATCGGGCCCTGGGGGGAACTCCGCCCCAGCGTTATGATGCCGGGCACGCTGGGGGCGGGGCCATGGCCATACAAGGGAAAACTCTATAGTTTTCTCACTAGGGAGCTCGTTCCAATATGCTGGTGCAGCTAGCGAAAATGCTCTAGACCTAGTTGTTGTCAACCTGGCCTCTTTAGGGCCAGGAAGGGTCAGGCGATGTTAAGTCCCAGATCTCAGTGCTCTCTGGGGAACATACGGGGAAAGGTGGTCCCTCAGGTAGACAGGTCCCTGACCATATAGGCCTTTAAAGGTCAAAACCAGCACCTTGAAGCGGATCCGGAATGCTATTGACAGCCAGTGCAATGCCTTTAGCACAGGCTGGATGTGCTCCCGCATCGGGAGGCCCATCAGCAGCCTGGCCGCCACGTCTTGCACCAGCTGCAGCTTCCGAAGTTGCCCCAAGGGCAGCCTCCTGTAGAGAGCATTGCAGTAGTCCAACCTCGAGGTGACCATAGCATGGATCACTGACGCCAGATCTTTGCGCTCGAGGAAGGGAACCAACTGCCTAATCAGCCTAAGATGGTAAAAGGCTGCCTTGGCAGTTGCTGCTACCTGGGCCTCCATTGTTAAGGAGGTATCCAGGAGCACTCCCAAACTCCGGACCCAAGACGCTGGCACAAACAGCGCCCCATCGAAGGCCGGCAATGGGATTCCCACCCCGGAACCGCTCCGATTCAGGCACAGGACCTCCGTTTTTGTCGGATTCAATTTCAGTCGGCTCAGCCTCATCCATCCTGCCACATCCTGAAGTGCCCGGTCCAGGTCTTCCAGGGTAGAACCCGACTGGCTGCCCAACAGCAGATAGAGCTGGGTGTCATCCGCATATTGGTGACAACCCAGCCCATGCCTCTGGGCAATCTGGGCAAGGGGGCGCATATAGATGTTAAATAACGTCGGGGAGAGTACCGCCCCTTGTGGCAAACCACAGACTAGTGGATGCCTTCAGGATAGTCTCTCCCCGAGAACCACCCTTTGTCCCTGACCCTGGAGAAAGGAGACAAGCCACTGTAAAGCAAGACACCTAATCCCCACGTCGGAGAGGCGGTGGGCGAGCAGCTGATGATCGACCATGTCGAACACTGCCAACAGGTCCAGCAACAACAGCACCACTGTTCCACCCCGATCCAGATGCCTCCAGAGGTCATCCGTGAGGGCGACCAGTGCCGTCTCCATCCCGTGGCCTGGGCGGAAACCAGACTGGTAGCCCTCCTCAGGCTCCACACTCAAAATATCCAGGTATTTCCCAACCCAGAGCTGGCAGCCCTATGTCAAAGTTACCAAGTTACATGGAAACAAAACTAAACAAGCGAAAGTGAATTTAATGTTCAGAGTTGAGTTCCCCCAAGTCAGAGGCAAAGGAGTGGTTATGCTGCCACAAATGTCATGTGCATTCAAGTTATTATTTTTTAAAAGTATATTCTGTTGTCTCATTTTTTACTTTGTATGTTAGCCGACCTTTGTGAAAAATTTGCCTTCCCCCATGTACACACAGGCGAGAGTGTAAAATAAGCTAGCTTAAACACATGTATGCAAACACTCTCTTGTGGTTCAGTGCTCTTCCCCTCAGTATTCTCCTCCACGTATGCATTCCAAAATATATAATTTCAATTCCCCTGCAATAAATGAATTTTCAGGTCCCAAACCACCCAAGACACAAGTGAAAGTTTAATTTCCAGCTAACGCAGCAACCAGGCAATTAAACAGCAGCCTGGCTATAGCTATCCTGGACTGAACTATGCCCTAAACAAATGGCACATTACTGTTGAACATGGGCATATGAGAACGATAAAAGCAGGTCTTTATTTAATTATGACTGTGATATTGGGCACTACAGAGTTGTAAATTCTTAGCAGTGGCAATTTCCTCCCTTTTATTACTGTTTTAAATGGGGAGTGGAAAATTTTGAAATGGCACTGGTTTGCTGCATGGGTGATATCAACAGGGAGATGGGCTGGGGCTCAGATAAGGTTGAGGGTTACCCCTGGGGTTGGCAGGTACGGGGTAGGGTTGCTGGATCCAGGCTAGGAAACTCCTGGAAATGGGGATGCAGCCTAGGGAGGACAGGAACCTCAGTAGGGTACAATACCACAGAGTCCACCTGAGTCCAAAGGATCCCTTTTCTCCCGGGGGACTGATCTCTGTAGTCTGGAGATGTGCTGTAATTGCAGGGGATCTCCAGGTCCCACCTGGAATCTAGCATCCCCTGGGTTATGATCTTCCACCCACACTCAAAGAGATGCAAGGAACTTTGGGTGTGACCAATAGGCCACAAATTTCAGAAACATCTAAAGTGAATGCCTGTGACTAAAATGAACCTCCATGTCCAGAGACAGCAAACTTTTAAACACCAGTGCTGGAAGACAATGTCGGGGAAAGTCTTGCCCTTTGTGCCCTGCTTTTTGGTCCTCCAGGGCAGCTGGTTGTTGTGAAACAAGATGCTGGACTAAATGGACCACTAGTATGATCGAGCAGGCCATTACCTATGTTCTTATAGAGAGAGCCAGCATGGTGTAGTGGTTAAGAGCAGTGGACTCTAATCTGGAGCACTGGGCTTGATTTCCCACTCCTCCTCCACATGAAGCCTGCTGGGTGACCTTGGGTCAGTCCCAGTTTCCTCAGAACTCTCTCAGCCCCACCTACCTCACAAGATACCTGTTGTGGGACCCTGACCTGGATAGGCCAGGCACGCCCGATCCCATCAGATCTCGGAAGCGAAGCAGAGTCAATTCTGGCAAGTACTTGGATGGGAGACTTCCTTGGAATACCAGCAGTCGGGAGGCAGGGGCAGGATTTATTTGGCCACCTCTCTCTGAATATCCTCCAGGCCCCCAGTAGGGGTCAGTCAGTCACCAGAGGTCACCATGACTTCCAGGTGCACACACACTCAAATGCACGCGCACACACATACATACACATATGAAAAACACTTTAAAAAAAACCCCCAAAAAAGATGCTTGTTGTGGGGTGAGGAAGGGAATATAATTGTAAACTGCTTTGAGACTACTTAGGTAGAAAAAAGCAGGGTTTAAAAACCAACTCTTCTATATTTCAGTCAAGAGCGCAAGAGTGAGCAACACTTCAGTTTCCCATTGCCTCATTTTTGTTCATTCACACTTACCCAAGCATTGTGTAATGACCTGCCATAGGCTAACAATATCCCTTCTGTATTTGTTGAGGTGGACCTACATTTTTCAAGTATCCAAGAATCATAACTATTCGGCCAATTGAAATATCAGTCCCTATAAATAATCCAGTTCTCTGTGCAACACATTTCCACTATTTCTGGACACATCTCCTTGACGTGCATCATTTTCTCCCACATCCACTAGATGTTGAAGAAGCTCTACCTGAACGCAGATGTTGCTTACAGTAATCTCAGCTATTTGGAAGTTAGCTGTAGTGCAGGGAAAACCACTTCGTCCATTCTCAAGGGCCTTGTCTCCTTTGTTTTATACAGGTTTAGGGACAAAATGAAACCAGGAAGGCTGACAGACCCCTGGAACCTCTCTCACCTGGCAGTGATAACTTTATTGAGTTATATGCAAGATCCAGAAAGCCACTGTGTTAGAATTGAAGACTTTTGGCGGGCACAAGCTTAATATAGATAATTCAAAGAAAAGCCCTTTTTCCTTCCCCCAAGCACATGTCACATTCACACCACGCCTAACTTTCCCAACCAAGTAGGGCTGCCAAATCCCCCTGGGTGGCGGATTTCCCCCCGCTTTGGAGGCCCGATTTCTGACGCTGCGGAATCGGGCCCCGGGGGAAACCCCACCCCGGCGTGCACATCACCCGGATGTGACATGATGACGCCGGGCACCTCAAATGGCTGTGGCCCCACCCCCAGCGTGCCCGGCGTCATGACGTCACATCCGGGTGACGTGCATGTGGAGCGTGCGCGCGCACAACCGGCACACCGTCTGGGAGCCCCCCGCTGCAGGAATAAACAGGTTTGGCAACCCTACAACCAAGAGAAAGATCTTGGTTATCTGCAGTCCAAGTTGGTACAGAGAGTCTCTTAAGGCCACCTTCCCCTGGGAAAGAAAAAGGAGGGAAAGGAAGTTGACTTGTGAAGTTATGTCTCCTAAAAGCGAAAGGACTCAGTCTAACAGTCACTCACTCCATCTCCCTCCCCTTACGAATTCCCTCCCCCCAGCAACAATGGCATCCAAATCAAGCAAAGCCTAGCAGGGTTTGACAAAGGCCCAGTGATGGCTTCTCTTGCCTAAGATTTGTTTGTTTGTTTGGCTTCTAGCCTGCCCTCTCCCAAAAGCAGGCTCAGGGCAGGTTACAACAATATGTAAACAACATAATACAACCAATTAAAACATAATAAACAGTATAAAAATAAATATCTAAGTTTATACTATTAATTACTGTCAATGGCACCAATAATTCATCTGCTCCCAGAGGTTCCCTGTATGTATGCAGGTAAATCTAACTAAAGCTGGGGGGGGGGGGAAAAGCAGCCAAAATTAATGCAAGATGGAAACTATGCAGATGGAACAGAGCAACTGAACAGCAGAGCAGAGGGAGGCCAATACAATTTGGTTGGTTTTTTTGTTTTTGTTTTTTGTATTTTTCATATGTGCGTGTGTGTGCATGTGAGTGTGTGCGCGCCTGGAAGTCATGATGACCTCTGGTGACTGACCCCCTACTGGGGGCCTGGAGGATATTCAGAGAGGTGGCTGAATAAAGCCTGCCCCTGCCTTCCGACTGCTGGTATTCCAAGGAGGTCTCCCCATCCAAGTACTTGCCAGAATTGACCCTGCTTAGCTTCCAAGATCTGATGAGATCAGGCTTTCCTGGGCTATCCAGGTCAGGGTTCTAGGCCAACACAATTTGGATTCACTACAACCATAGGCCTGGCAGAACAGCTGTGCGCTGGAGGCTAAAAAACTGTGAGCTAGCTCACACTAACTCAGCTTAGAGGGAACACTGGCTATGACATCATCATACAGAGCATTTCCATTCTGTTTCCTGGTCTGTATCATTGGTTGGGGGTCAGGGAAATGAGGAAGTGCACAAGATGGGGAAGTGCATGGTGGTAATGGCTTTGTGTTTCTGCCCCCTTCTCTTAGGTATGACTGGAATGGCGAGCCCGCTGAGAAGCTGAGAGGATGACTGTGACCTGTGAGTTGGAGACGGAATACCTTTTCTTCTTTCTGAGGACCAGAACTGGATTGGTTTGAGGACATCAATAATGAAGCTCACCTGCATGTTCTCCTGCATCCTGCTGTTTGGAGCAGCTGGGCTGGTTGTCTTCATCCACCTGCAGGATCCAGAAGAAATTGTCCATCAACAAACACCAGGTTATAATTTTTCAGATTCTCTTCTTGTGCTGTTTTCTCCTGAACTGGTTCTTTTGCCATTAATATGCAGTAGTGGGGAACATCTTTAAGGTTTCTTTGCAGTGCATTGGCCTGCAGTTTTCTTTTGGAGAGAAAATAGCATTGGAAACATTCATTTTACTGTCATTGGAAAACATCTTATGTTTAACTCCAATGAGGTCTTAGGAAAGTTGTGTAAGTGTGGTGTGAAGGGTGGTCTGTTCCTCGCAAAGAGCGTGGGGTTTTTACCCCAGGTGGAGAGTTGTAATGTTTAAGGCAAATACAAAACATTCTGTAATGCACCATTTATACGATGCTTTCTTGCCCCACCTCAAAGCTTGAGGCTGACCACTGTTGGTCTGAGATAAATTTAGAGAACTTTCGCTGCTATGTTTGGTCTCTGAGATGGACTGTGAGTGGCTATTTGTCAGTGCTGAGCTACAAAGCGCATTAAAGAAAGCTCAGATGCTTTTGGTGACTTTTGCATAGTCCTGGTTCTAACTGTAGGGAAACAAAGGCTGCTGTTTTAATTTCTTTCTTGTTATGAATGGAAAAGGTTTCTTTTTTCATTGTCTTTTCCCCAACTCCCTTCGTGGGCAGGGTGGGAGATGAGACATCTCTGAATTGGTGAACAAGCTCATTGAAGTTTCTTTGGCTCAGATGAGAATCAGGTCGGGCAGTTTCCCTTTCTATACCCCACATGAGCCTCAAGTGACTAGTGACAGACCTTTGGGGTTTCTGGTGAGAAGAGTTCTGTCTCTGAAGATAAGGGATGAAGCTGTTTTGGATGTTGTGTATAATTGTAACATCTTGTCAGTGAAAGCTTCTCCCCCTTTTGAAAATGTACATTTGGATATGGAAGCTGAAAGGTGGGAAAACTCAGGCCGACAAACACCCAGGAGTGGTGGTAGTGTCCCATGGCATGGCAAGACTTTTCTGTTCTCTCTGTAGAAAGGTGGCTCTTGTATCCTGCGTCCTCACATCCTATCATTTTTCACACCGTGTTGGACTAGAAGGTATAGATAGGAACTGTCAGTTGGGCAAGTGATGCTCTGTCTTCTTGGTGCTTGGGGGGGGCAACAGTGGGAGGGCTTCTAGTGTCCTGGCCCCACTGGTGGACCTCTTGATGGCACCTGGTATTTTGTGGCCACTGTGTGACTGAGTGTTGGACTGGATGGGCCATTGACCTGACCCAACATTGGCTTCTCTTCTGTTCTTATGTTCTTAGAATAGGAGATTGCTGTGTGTAAAGTGATCCCAATGGTCACCTAGCTGTAGGGCTGCCATCCAGTTGCTGGCACCTGGCAAGAGGCTTGGGAGGGTGGGGACATGGGGGGATGGCATCACTTGGTGGTGTGATGTAATTTCTGAGCCCAAAAGTGATGTCATCTCACCCTAGGATTCAGTGGGAACTCTACGGTGACATTTGTTTCCTGTATTCCCCGCTGGCCTACCAAGTGGCAGCATATGTTCAGCGGGTTGCTAGTGGGAGGTCTTCCACTGTAGTGGGAGACCTGGCAACCCTGCCTGGTCGATACCTGTACTTCTTTTGCACCCGAGGGGATCTTAAGCTGCCCCTGAATCTCCCCAGAATATCAGCCTGAAAGCCAGATGGGCTTGCATTTCCTGCCTGCCCCACTTCCCCCAAAGCAGAGCAGAAATATCTCCGAGGAGAGACCGTCGCTCATTCTTAATACATTCAGTCCAGTTTAATTTGGAACGGTGTAACTTATAAAACAAGGTTAATAAACGATAGTTTGGTTCTTTCGTTTTTGCTGTCTGCTCCAGAAAGGGTACTTTATTGGCTGTAGTCTGAGCAACCACGATAGGAAAACCTTGATGTACTACTTAAGCCAGAATAAAACGAGAGTCATAAAACTTTAAGTAATGCTTACATTACTTTCCGTCAGCAAAGTACTCCTGACAGTAGCTGTTTGTGTTGATTTGTTACTATCCATTTATTTTTTTCCCCGTGGTTCACACTGCAACCTAATTGTAATCCTGTACTGAGAAAGCAATATCAAAGTAATTTTCCACAACATTAGTTACAATTTTCTTCTGATCTTTCAAGTGAAACAATCCCATCCTGTTGGCTTCTCTGAACATATAAACCTTGATTACATTTATCTGTTGGAAACGAATGCTTACAATATATTTATATATATATATATATATGCGCCTGGGATGCAGTGGGTGTCGTAGAGCTTTTTGGCTACTGGCTGACAAATGTTCCCTCCCAATACTTAGATGCAGTACAATGCATTTTGCTCTAAACATACACCATTTGTGACAGACAGCTCTTTACAAAGGGCAAAACAGATTTCCTGAGCATCTGTATTAAATATAGAACATAGTTTGCAGGCTGCAGCAGACATGATAACTTTACCCAGAGCTGGCACTTGTAGCGACGTTATGATTAATGTTGAAGTGGAATCTGTAGAAATGAATGTTCTGTAATTTTGATACTTTTCTTTACAAGTACTAAATCTGAGGTAACCTTGTAACACAGTGTTCCCTCTAAGTGTGAGCTAGCCTACGGTTTTTTAGCTTCCAGCTCACACATTTTTTGTCTTAGCTCAGGAAGGATGGCTCCAGAGCAAACTAATTTATGCAGCAGCCAAATTGCTCGCTCAGAACTTTAATGCCAGTAGCTCAGAAAATAGAATTTTTGCTCACGAGACTCCACAGCTTAGAGGGAGCATTGCATTGTAAGGTGCCCCCCCAATACTCTTCTGTCTGAACATCTGAGCCGTTTCGCTGTGTCTTTGAGACCCGCCTGTTCTGCTGATGGCTTCTTCTCAATTCTGGCATTTCTTTACCTCTTTGCTCATTGAATCCAGTTAGCTCTGGTCATTGACAAAATCCTCTTCATATGTATCTGGGATGTCTTCGCAACAGAGATAGTACTGTGACATCAGGCTCTTTTTGTAGCAGGAACTCCTTTGCATATTAGGTGACACACCCCTAATGTAGCCAATCCTCCAAGAGCTTACAGAGCTTTTCTTACAGGGGCTACTGTAAGCTCTTGGAGGATTGGCTGCATTAGGGGTGTGTCGCCTAATATGCAACGGAGTTCCTGCTACAAAAAGAGCCCATCGCATCGTTTGACACATGTGATAGGACGAAATGTGTGTCTAGGAGGCTGAGGCCTTGAGGAAGAAGCAAAATGGCTTTAAGGAGAACAGAATTGAAGCAACATCAATCTGTTTGCACCTGATGCTGAAGAATCACTGAAATTGGGCAGAAATTTCAAATATGGGAAAGAACGAGGGTTGCCAGGTCCAACTTGGGAAATACCTGGAGATTTTGTGGGTGGAGACTGAGGAGGGCAGGGTTTGGGGAGGGGCTTCAATGGGGTAGAATGCTGCAGAGCCCATCTTCCAAAGCAGCCATTTTCTCCATGTGAACAGATCTCTGTTGCATGGAGATCACCACTTGCAGGTTGGCAAGCCTAGAAAAACACAAAAAGAGGAGAGGAGCAGGAGTTTCAGGGCTGCTAGCTCCAGGTTGGGAAATTCCAGGAGATTTGGGGGTGGAGCTTGGGGAGGGTGTGGCTTGGGAAGGGCCTCAGCAGGGTATCATGCCATGAGTCCATCCTCCGAGACAGCCTCTTCTCCAGGGGAACTGATGCTTGTCGTTTGGAGATCAGTTGTAATACCAGGAGATCTCCAGGCCCCTATTCAAGTCTTTACATACAGAGAGGAAGCTGAATAAGACAAGATTCTGCTGAGCGTGAGCCATATGCAGAGAGACAGCATGCAGAGATGAATGCTGAGTAGGAAAGGATTCACTGAGGCTACACGTATTCTGCTCTGAAGAAGCCTTATGAAACAGGTGTTGGAGCTGGCCTGTCTGCAGATTCATGACCGTTATGCCATTTGTCTGCAATCCAATATTAGTACAAGAAAGACACAAAGAAGTAAGAACTTTAGATCACTGGACAGTGCTTGTCAACATTGTGGAATCATTTTTGATGTTTATACTTGCATGAATGTACAGAAATGTATTCGTATTAATATTGATCTTTTTGGGGGGAAATCTATAAAAGGGTGATATTCTCTTCATAAGTATATTACGGTTGCCATTGACTGTTTTCTACTCACTTATCCCATGCTCTCTCATTGGTTATCCCACCTGGAGGTTGGCAATGCTCATTTGTACTGGGAGCTGTAAACATGAGGCAGTGGTGGAGCTGATGGAAGGGACCAGGTGACATCTCTGTAGTGGCCTTCTACTAATTCCCCAGACTGTGATTACACGGGCAAGTCAATGCACAAGTTGGTGTTCTTAGATTTAAGCTGATTTATATAGCATCTGCAATGGGGTACCCTCTTGAAATTTGCATTAATTCCCTTTTTCTGTAGGATTGCCTCATGAACTTTGCTCATTGTCCTATTGGCTGCGACATGGGCCCACCTTTTGTGATTATGCACAAGCTATTATCTGCAACTGAAAGGCATGGGTGTGTACTATTTACACTCAGTTAACTTTACTAGGCTGTGGGGAATCTTTAGAGCAGGGGTGTCAAGCATAAGGTTTGGGGGCCATAACCGGCCCATCCAGGGCTCTTATACGGCCCATGAGCAACTAGTGCAGGGGAGGGAACATGAGGCTGCTGGGGGGGGGGGTGAGTGGGCGGAGCCACTGTGATTGTGCCTTCAGCATAGCGGGACAACCTCATCTTCAGCAGTCAAGCAGCATGGGAGCATCTGCCCAGCTCTGCACTGCTGGCTCTCCAGTCTGCCCATGTGGGTTTTCCTCTGCAACCCCTTCTAGCCCATAGGGCCTTGCAGTGAAGAGACACCAACTCAGAGCTTACCAGCTCCCGTCCTTTATAAAGTTTATATCTCTGGGACCTGGCATTTGTTTAATGGCACATGTGGCCTGGCCCAACAAAGTGACATTTACGTCAGATCCGGCCCTCGTGACAAATGAGGTCGACATCTCTTTTTAAAAGAGTGGTTTGAGGTAGGAGTTTTAAAAGACTGAGCTTGGACAACTCTGTGCAAGACGTGGGGGATAAAATCAAAGGTACTAAGTGGCCATTGTCGTGAAAACGGAGGGACAAATGGGTGTGTTCACCATGAGATGTGAGATTGTGTTGGACAGGCACCCCTTGTTCAGCTCTGTGTCTTCTGCATACATGAAAAGCCAGCAGTTCCTTTCACCTTCTTTCACAAATCCCTTCCAAATTTCTCTGTTGTTCTATTAGCATGTGCAGCTTGCTATGCAAACTGCTCCATTGTTTCTTAGGTTGCTAAAACAGTGATCCTAAGCTATGCAGAATCCCACTCAGGTCTACTCATTGGGACTTACTCCCAGGAAAGTATACTTAGGATGCCAGTGTGACAGTGCAGTCATAAGTGGAGTTACATCCATTGAAGTCAGTGGGTTTAGAAAGGTGTCACTCTGCTAAGGGCTGTGCTGTAAACTCCGAGCCTCTTCTCTCTCTGTGTTGTATACCGACTGAACAGAATCTCCCAAAGGAAAGCCTCTGCTATGCACTCCTCACTGACAGATGCTTTTATTAGGATAGTTGGTTAATATAGCAGAGTTTTGCCCAGTCACAGAAGCGTGATACTGAGTGCAGTGAATAAATCTCCCAAAAATTATATTGCAAAAATGGTAAATGTACATTTATTCAAGTAGATTCAGTTCACATCCAGGTTGCAGTCGAAAGGAGAGAAGCCTAATCTAAAGAGTGTTTTCCCTATCACAAATGGTCAGCTTGTCTGGCATCATGTGTATGGGAGTATGAGGGCATTATATCTATGGGAGAGACCTGCAGAGATATTTGTCTCCATGGAAGGCCATGTGAGGAGAGGGAGGACATAGGGAGAAGAGGGGTCAGAGGGCAGGTGAGTAGGTAGAGGAGGAGGAGAGATTTATATCCTGCCCTTCACTCAGAGTCTCAGAGCGGCTTACAATTTCCTTTCCCTTCCCCTTCCCACAACAGACACCCTGTGAGATAGGTGGAACTCAGAGAGCTCTTTTGGGGACTACTCTTGAGAGAACAGCTGTGAGAGAACTTGTGACTGACCCAAGGTCACACCAGCAGCTGCATGTGAAGGAGTGAGGAATCAAAACCTGGGAGAACCAGGTTTGATTCTCCACTCCTCCATTTGCAGCTGCTGGATGACCTTGGGCAAGCCATAGTTCTGTCAGAGCTGTTCTTGAAAGAGCAGTTCTCGAAAGAGCTCTTTCAGCCCCACCTATCTCACAGGATGTCTGTTGTGGGGAGGAAACTTTGTAAGTCACTCTCAGATTTCGCGTTAAGGGAGGGGTATAAATCTAGTCTCCTCTTCCTCCTCTTTCTCCTCCTCCACATGCATCACACGTAGAGTGATGTAGTGCCCCCCAATGTCCAGGCACGCTGAGTTGCTCACTCAACAGCTTTCTGTGCCAGGCAGGCAGGCAGGCAGGCAGGCTATAGAGTACTAGAGAAGTGAGAGATCTGGAGGAGAGTTATCCCAGTTTAGCATTTTCATAGCACTTTGGATGGAAAGAGTGTGTGTGTGTGTGTGTGGTGCCATCAAGTCACAGCTGACTCATGGCGACTCATGGCCAACAATGAGCTTTCAAGGCAAATGAGAATAAAGTTGGTTTGCCAATGCCTTCCTCTGCAGAGTCTGGGCGGAAGAGTTAGGCGCCATTTAATCCAAAGGGGCAGCTCTGCTGTTAATTTGCAGTGTGACCAAATGTCACTCCCAGAAGGAGTCATTTACATCTATAAACACACACACACACACACACACAGGGACAAGAGATGTCTTGAGAAGGTGACACTGGGAAGATCAAGCAGAAAACGTGGTCAGATATGACCTGAGATGCTTTGTTGTTCAGTCGGAGTCGAGTCTGACTCTTCGTGACCCCATGGACCACATCACACCAGGCCCTCCTGTCTTCTGTCGTCCTCCGGAGTGTGCTCAATTTCATGTTTGTTGCATTGATAACACAGTCTAACCATCTCATCATTTGCCGTCCGCTTCTTCTTTTACCTTCAATCATTCTCAGCATCAGGGTCTTCTTCTGTGAGAAGCTAATAGATGCTAGCTGAGTTTAATTGAGAGGCTGGGTTAACTCTGCCATCTGGATTCAGAATGAGTTTGTTTTTTCTGAGCCTTTCTGAGCCTTACACATGAAGCTACCTTATCCTGAAGAGGACCGTTGGTTCATCAAGGTCAGTACTGTCTACTCCAGAAATCCCCAACCTTTTTGAGCCTGCAGGCACCTTTGGAATTCTGACACAGGGTGGTGGGCACAATCACAAAATGGCTGCCACAGGAGGTGGAGCCAGTTGTAAAATGGCTGCCTCAGTAGGCAAAGCTAACCACAAAATGTCAAGGAGTGAGGTTATACATAACTCTAATAGTAACAATGTGACATTTCAGGCAGAAACACTGTTTAACAGGATGCCTTTTACTGTGTACTGCCAATCGGAAGCCCGGTTGGCAAATGCTCCACCTATCTCCTCCCACCTTCTAAAAGTATTTGGTGGTCACCAAAAAAGGTGTCAGCAGGTGCCATGGGTGATGGGTTGGGGACCCCTGGCCTACTCAGACTGGCAGTGGTTCTCCACATGACCTACTATCTAAGCAGATATAGCAGGGATTGAACTTGGGACCATCAGCTTGCCGGAGCCCCAGTTGGTGCAGGGTTTCCCCCAATTTTGGGGGTTCCAATCCACTGCCGGCCAGCTGGTCAGTGGGGGAAGCCCCAACCCCAAACAGCCCCCTCCTGGATCAACATCGTCTGTGTGATGACATCACCCAGAAGTTACATCATCATGCTGGGCACATCACGCATTGACGCTCTAGCATTTTGGCCAAAATGCTAGAGTGTCAATGCGCAAGATGCTCGGCATGATGACATCACTTCTGGGTGATGTCATCACGGGGCGTGAGCTTTGCATGCATACAGGGAGATCCCAGGAGCCCCCACTAAAAGCCGGGTAAGACCTGGCAACCCTATCTATCACTGACCCATGGCCCCTCCCCAAATTTTCAGGAAACTCATCTAACAAGTTGGCCTTCTTCCTAACAGGACTTAATT